>NW_028261381.1:89954340-90254340 GCF_051295495.1 Thamnophis sirtalis
TTTTTGCTAGGAGTGAAAACTCTGCATTGATTTTTTTAAATGATCCATTTGTTTGTTTTCTTGACTGATCACAGTATAGGCTGTTGGTTTGAGCTCCGAGCTTGGCAATTTGGTTGCAAATGTTTCATCACCATTCAAAAAGACATTGTCAGTGCAATTTGAACACAGATAAATGTGTTGAATGATGGTAAAATGTTTGCAACCAAATTGCCAAGCTCAGAGCTCAAAACCAACAGCCTAACTACCATCTCGAGCTCCTAATATTCAAATACATTTTGTCCACAGTATGCTCAGGAGTCTTCTCCAAAAACAAAGTTCAAAATTATAATACACTTCCTATACTGACTCTTCAGAGTCTAACCTTCACTTCTGAAGAGCGTCACAGGGAATACCAGTTTGTGTAATTCTGATCTTTGTAGGTGTATTCACATCATGGTATTTAATATCTGTTTGGCTGTTCTACTAAGTGGTAGAATGAAGTGTTTTTCTCAACTGTTTTCTCTTTTATTTTGGATACACTAATTGATCATAAAAGGCAAAGATATCCATTATCTAAGCCTGAGAGTTCTGCCTGTGGTTCTTATTTTACTGCTGTTTTCTTTACTGCTGTTTTCACTGTGCACCTTGATTTTTTTTTTAACTAGAGTTTGCAGATCCTTTGCATTTGTGACTACAGGATAATGTCACAGCATAATGCAGTGTCACTGGGAGTTGGCAGCATCTAAATATAATACACTATTATTAAAATATGCAAAAAATGCAAAATCACAGATAGTTCTTTAGCTGGTGTTGGCATTCATAAGCTTTGAGTTCTTCCCAAGAACCTAGGACCATGATGGTGAACTATGGCACATATGCCACAGGTGGCAGGCAGAGACCTCTCTATGGACATATGAACCATCGCCCAGCTCAGCTCCACCGCGCTTGTGTGTGCACCTCCCACTGGCCAGCTGAGTTTTGGATCTCTGCCACACTTGTGGGAGATGCACACGTATGCATGGGGATGGGGGGGGTTCATGCATGGATGTGGGGGGAGAGCATGAGGGGGTGCCCATATGCTCCATTTTTGGTCCCAGGAGGCTTCAGGGAGGCCTGCTAGGCCTAAAATGGGGCACAGTGGGTCACACGTGCATGAGCAGGGGGGCATGGGATACAGGGGGTTGTCGTGCATGCATTGCATTATTGGTGTGGATGCACGCACACTGTTGCTCACGCTTTTGACACGCAAGGACAAAAGTTTAGTCATTATTGATCTAGGATCATAATGAGTTGGTATAGTATATAGGTGGATCCAAGTAGTGTGGCTTTTTGTCCAGTCCAGCTTCCCTTACACATATTCAGCATATAAATTGAATACATAAGAAGAGCATATAAAGATTTGTCAACTTTGCCAACTCAGAGTTTCTGTTTCTTCATGTTCTATACATATAGTAGCTGATAATCTCTCTGTCACTAAATCCATTATCTTTTTGAGAAATCCTGAAGATTTGTAAAATACCAGGTAAGTAGAGGAGGAAAGATGACGTTTTAGTGCAATCATTGTACAAGAACGTTTGCCTTTGGTTTGTGCTAAGATTATACTACAGTGGCCTCACATATAAAGCCATGGGCTATTTCATGGGGGGAAAGTGGGAGATAGAAGATAGGTTGATTATTTTTTTAGTGCCATTCATATAGAAAGAAGTAAGGACCCATCAAGGAGGAGGTTTGTTGCAAATGGTTCAGAAGTTTATTTCTCTCTTTTGGAAATAACATCAAAGGGGAATATGGGATTGGAAGCATGTTTGTTGTAAAACATAATCTGACAGCAATTAATATGTTAAATTGAATTTCATTTTCTTAATATTCTTATGTATTTTTAAGTCCCAATGCATAAGGATACTTCTTTATAAGTTTTAATTAAGTTGTTCATTAGCATTTCTTATTTGTAACCCCAAATCACTGGATTTAATTTATTTGAATGTTAATTGCTCTCTAAATCCATTTGTCCAATTTTGTAGAACAAATGACTACAGCAAAATGTTGACTACATGACTCTGCAACAAAGACTTACACAATCAATATAATTGTAATTGAATACTTCATAATTAGCAACTGAGTGTCTTGTTAACATTTTGGATAAATCCCAAGATATTTTTGATGTTTTTGTTCTGCCCCAACAATCAGATCATCCCACCCACCTGCACAGACAATTTTCTTACCTTTATCTTCTCAGCTGATTAGCACAGCAAAGTGGATAGCCAAATCAGCTGTTATTCCTTCAAAGAAACCCGGAAGTAGAGATTTCCTTATAATGCGCATGTGCACACAGTACACACACAAATCGCACAATCACCAAATTGATTGTTAAACTGGGAGGATCCATCACTGAAAATACCACTTTACAAACACCCTTTAGTAAACTGATTTGAGAGCCAATTATTTTGTTTTCAATCTGCATTATCTAAACTCAGGCATAAATATGCAGTCTATATATTTGTTTCTCTTCTTCCTTCCATTCCATCTCTTATGAAAGATTGGAGGTACAATTTATTTGTATATGAAGATGCAGGTGTACATTTGATTTCCTTTCAATGGATAATATCAATGGATAATATATGGAATGATACTAAGTGTGAATGAACCATCATAGATCAAATAACACAAAAATAATTTGAATATTTTCCTGATATTATTTCAAATACAGTGCTTTTACATAAGTCAATCCTGAAATTATTGCACCACCATTTAAGGTTATATAGAAAATAATTTTATGCACAGCTTTGCAAAATCATCTACAAAGGCATTAGTTTAGAATCATGTTTAAGTAAAAATACAATACATTGTTTTTTACTTTTTTATCAGTTGTCTATTAACACACACATCTCATGCATCCTCATGTAGCTTTCATGGTTGACCATCTTTGTATCAACTGGGTTTGAAGAGAATGTAATCCAGAAGTGGTATTCAGCCAGTTCTGACCAGTTCTGGTGAACCAGTAGCAGAAATTTTGAAAAACCAGCAAATACCACCTCTGAACTGGCCCTACCCTCATCTATTTGCTGTCTCCTGACACCCAGCTGATTAGAGTCCCAGCTGATCAGCTGGGTCTTCTTTTGTTGCCCTGCACAGGAGATTGGAGCAGGAAAGCAGTTTGGAGTGAGGAGGGTATAGGGATTTTGCAGTATCGTTCTCCTGCCACACCCACAAGCCACACCCACAAGCCACACCCACAAAGCCACACCCACAAAGCAACGCCCACAGAACTGGTAGTAATTTTTTTTTTAATCACCGAAAATCCATATGACATATGTTAAGCAGAGTTTGGACATGATTCAGATATACAGCAAGGCAACTTCAATTGATCAGCTTCAGTTTCACTATGGAAGAATTGAAATTTTGATGTACTCAGGAAAATCACATACACATCTGAAGAATATTATCCCAATCTGGCAGGGCTTTGACATTTCTTCATTTCTCCACCTCTGTTATGTTCAGACCTAGCGACCTTATCATTTGAGATACTTTAGCATTCGAAGCACTGTGAACTATTTCTCTCTTTGGCTCCTGAACTAATGAGGAAAGAAGATGCACAGTGAAACTGGGCAATGTGAGTGATTTGCAAGAGATTTCCACTTTAACAATGACAAGCCTGAATAATATTATTAACTGGTAACTTAATAGTCCAATAGGAGATGATGTCCTGTAATTCAACAGCAATGGTTAAATACCACTTTTGGTTATGGATATCATAACAGGCATAACAATATTAATAGATACTATAGAATGATCTCATGTATTCTGCCCTTAAGTATAAACTTAGTTTTATGAATGATGGTTTTGCTTCTCTTTTAATCCTTCTAACATCTTTTATGTCATTCCAGGGATATGAAATTCTGCAGCAAGATAATATATCAAAATATTAATTCTCTCCCACATGGAACCCTCCATTTGTCACTATGATCCTTTCTTGTAAGTCATCGGAAGGAGGTTGATGCTACAGTTGTCTTAGGATGGAGAAGATGGCCATATAAACAAATACATTTGCACAAGATTAAAGTATAGCCTATTCTGCATCTTCAAATGACATGTCTCTGTTTTTTTATAAGTTCCCTGAATAATAACCTTGTTTGAGTTTAATCTCCTTAAATAATAGTCTCATTTTGTACTATTCGGGATATACTGCTCTCTTCAACAAGTGAAAGTCATAGGTATTTTGATATTAGTTTTCCATGGTGAGATTTACTGCCATAGAATTCTTCTTTATTGAATTTCCCTAGTGAAATTCAGCTGTATCTCCACACTCCCATTCTGGAAGGAGGTGAAGTTGTTACTTTTCCAGAGAGTCTTTGGGGTTTAATGCCTTAAATAACTGCACCTACAACAGTAGTTTTAAAAACACGGGTGTTATTTAGTTATTTATTTTTGTACATAATTGTTTATGTCATACCCTTCTAATTTGCATGTACTACTGAAGGCAGCTAAATGCAATTAAACATTCTGTATAAAGAAAAACATCATGCAAAAAGAACATAACTGAATAAAAACAGGTAGGCGCAGCATGTAATATAACCAAGAAATGTTTATATTGCTTTTCTAAACAGGAAAGTGTATCATTTGGGGTTTGAAGAAAGGTCATGTTTCTAATATACAAAACTAGCTTTATTGCATATCAGAGGATACTGTTTTATAAATATTATCCTAATTATAATAAAGCAAACCTTTCTTTAAAAAAATGGTTTTGGATTATGGCCAGCAAACAACCCTGCAGCTAAATATCTTTTTTATAAAATGTTTTCTCCAAACTATATGTCCAGTAAAATATATTCTGGGCAACTATATTGTGAAATATTAAAAGAGGGGAAGGAAGTAAAACATAAATACTTCTTCTCATCACAGATGAATTAAGTAGGAATAAAAAATCCAAGATAATGTAAGAAAGATAAACTAGGTATACCTGACCTGGCTGCAAAAATCTACTATATTTTTTGGACTATAAGATGCACTGGAGTATAAGACGCACCAAGATTTTAAAGAGGTAAATGTAAAAAAAAGTTTTTGCCCTCCCTGGCCCCCAGCAGCACTCTGCAGGCCTCCCAAAACTTCTGCATGCCCCAGTTTTTGTGAAAAAGGGGCATGCAAAGAGTTTGATAGGCCTGCAAAGTGCTCCTGGAAGCTGCAGAGGGCAAAAAAGGAGCAAAAACGGGCCCTTCCCCCCAAAAAAAGGGGGGGGGGTATGCATAAGGTGACCAGATTTTCAGATTGGTAAAGAGGGACACCTTTGCCGGGGGTGGGGGTCTTCATTAAAAATTTTATATGGAGCAAGAAAATTTTTCATACAACGCAAAAATAGTATTGTGATTTTTTTTTATTTCAACATAACTACAATTTACAAATATAAATTGTAACTGTTGCCAAACATCAAAATTTTGATCACTTGATCATGAGGATGCTGCAACGGTCGCTAAGTGTGAAAATGGTCGCTAAGTGTGAAAATGGTCATCAGTCACTTTTTTCAATGCCATTGTAACTTTGGTCACTAAGCCCATTATACCACCTTTCTTGCCACATTTCTTAAGTGAATAAATGCAGCTGATAAGTTAGTAGCATAAGTGAATCTGGTTTCCCCATTTGACTTTGTCAAAAGGTGATTATATGGCCCCAGGACACTGAAACCATCATAAATACGAATCTGTTGCCAAACATCAAAATTTTGATCACGTGACCATGAGGATGCTGCAACGGTCGCTAAGTGTGAAGATGGTCGCTAAGTGTGAAAATGGTCATCAGTCACTTTTTTCAATGCCATTGTAACTTTGGTCACTATACCTCCTTTCTTGCCACAGTTCTTAAGTGAATCTTAAGTGAAGATGTTATATCTTAAGTGAATCTTAAGTCTTAAGTGAATATGTTATACAGTAGAACCTCTGGTCATGAACGCTTCTGACCAAAATATTCACATTCCCCCCCCCCCCCCCGCTGCTGATTTCCCCTTCTGCACCTTTTTTTTTTGTAAGGGCCAAATTTCCAAAATTAAGCTTGATTCATGACCAAATCAGTTTGCGACCAAAGTTATGGAACGAATTATGGTTGTGACTAGAGGTTCTACTGTATTCATGTGTTTACATACTCTATATCACCTCAAAATGTTGCACAGCCTTCATAAGTTTCTAATACAAATAAAATTAAATACAACATCAAAACCATAAAAAAGTAAAATTAACCTGGCTGGAAAATACCATGCCTGTCTTGCTATTATTACTGACACACTTGCTGTAGTATTTGATGGCTAAAAGGAAAAAAAATATTGTTAAAGTGTGTATTATGTTCACTCCCATGTCTTGTCTGCTGCGTTGATTTTGAATTTATTAAAAGAGCTTATTTTACATCAAATCCCTCTCATATTATTCTCCTATGTTCAATAAACCCTAAGAGACAGCATACTATACATGAAATTCCTGTAACTGTATATTTAGTAAATTGTGAAGCTGAGTTTATCCAACTAACTCAGTTTTTGGACTTGAGTAATCACATACAATAAAGGAAATAAAACTATTTAGAATGAAGTGTAGTTGGCTATTTGTGATTAAGGGTGTCATGCAGAAACAATTTTAGTTTTGATCAGGAAAATACCCTAAAAAAAAACCTTTTGTTCTTTCAGGGTTTTTTTAAATGATTTTTCCATGGCACATCATAGTGTTACACATATTGTTTTGAATAAAAAAACAGCAGCTGCACATTTTTAAAAACCTACATTATTTTAAAATGCATTAAAAAAATAAAAGAAAAAAACCCAGCACACTTACCAGCAGGCAGAAACTCCAAGTCAATCCAAAATGATATAGATGTTAATACAAAGAACTGAGCAGATTAAAATGGTTAAATAGTCCCAGAGAAATAGTTTTCAAAGAAAAAAGAAGAGCACCCACACGAGCAGACCTCCAAACTCCGTGCCCCTCCCCTCCAGAAAATCCAGGAAGTAACAGTTGCTTCCCTCTCTAGCCGGGTGTTTCCTCCTGCAGCTCTATGGTAATGGTCATTTTTTCTTATAAAAGTGAGTAAGGGCGGGCGGGGGGGTCCGTTTTCTTGCTTTAAACTTTTAATATCTTCAATGAAAGTACTGAGACAGAGAGAGAGGTTAGTTAGACAGGGTGTCTTTTGTCTTGCCCTGGTTAGGATTTCTTAAGCAAATCCACTGGGCTTTCAACATGAAGCCAGAAATTTTTTTTAAAGGCGGAGGGACATGGGAAAAATTGTTATAAAGCATGCTTGTCACGCTGAAATCGGGTCATCTGGTCACCTTAGGTATGCAGAGGGTTTGGGAGGCCTGTAGAGTGCTCCTGGGGGATGGGGAGGGCAAAAGCAACATTGTTTCTGTGAAAAATTGCCCCGCTTCTTTCTCATTTTTGCCCTCTTCAGCCCCCAGGAGCACTTTTCAGGCCTTCCAAACCCACCTGCACATCCATTTTTGCAAAAAACGGGGTGCAGGAGTGGAGTTTCGGGAGCAAAAAAAATGCTGTATTCAGTGTATAGGATGCACCAAGATTTGCACCCTCTTTTTTGGGGTGGGGAGTAAGTGCATCTTATACTCTTATACGTATATGAGACTTTGTTGTTGTTAGTTGTGAAGTTGTGTCTGACCCTTCATGACCCAATGGACAATGCTGTCCATGGGGTTTTCATGGCAAAGATACTGGAGTGGGTTGCCATTTCCTTCTTCTATATGAGACTAGATGGAAACAAAGATGTAGGAAAGCTCTCATTCTTTGCTGATATCTTATAGTTGTCTGCATTTTCACAGCTCAGATAGACACATACTTCCTCCCTCCCCATCAATTCCAATTCCCCCTCCGGCCAGGCAGAGCACCCTTCACTGACCTAGCGGTATCCCGAAGGCACCAACCTGTGGGAACGAGGTGGGGGGCAAAGGCACTCGTGTTGCTTGGTGCTTTTGGGGTACCGCTAGGTCGGTCAGCGGTGCTGTGTCCAGCTGAAGAGGGGGGTTGCCAGGCAGCTGCTCTCTTGCAAGCAGGCTCCTGAAGAACCAGTCACAGCCTCAGGGTCAAATGGCTGTGTTGCGCTGTTGCAGCAGCAACACAGCAGCCATGAGGGACCAAACTAACGAGCAGAGGTCCGGCAACCCCCCTTTCCAGCTGGGCACAATGCTGCTGACCGATCTAGTGGTGCCTGAAAGGCACCAAGCAATGCGAACGCCTGTTCGCTGCCTTCAACCATACAATCATAGAGTATACTCCCAGAGCGGTATCCTACCTCTGTGCTTTGGAAGCTGCAACGGAAGACAGATGCCACTCTGGGAGTACACTCTATGGTTGTATGCTCTGCATTCCACAACCATAGAGCATACTCCCAAAGTGACATCCATCCTCCTTGCTTTGAAAGCCGCAAAAAAAAAAAAAAAAGAAAATCCACAAGTGGCAGGCGGCACCCACAGTGGAGATGTCCTGGCTCTGCAGGTACTGTAGAGTTAGCCAAGAGCATCGTGAGCCTGCGAGTCACACGAGCAGGGAGCAGAAAAGCCGCTCGCGGAACCCCCCCTCTCCAGCCATGCAGATCCCCATTCACTCACCTAGGGCAATCCGAAGGCGCCGAGCCATGGGAGGCGGAAGGCGGCGAACAGGTGCTTGCATTGCTTGGTGCCTTCTAGATCAGTCAGCAGCACTGTGACCGGCTGAAAAGGGGGGGTTGCCGGGCAGCTGCTCACGAATGTGGTCATCTCATGGTTGCTGTGTTGCTACTGCAACAGCGCAACATAGCCATTCAACCCTGAGGCTGCGCCCGGCTCTTTGGGAAGCCCAGTCGCAAGGAAGTAGCCACCCAACAGCCCAAAAATAATAAGCCCTCCCCTTTAATAAGCTCAAGGCCATATTTTGTGGGTCAAAAAAATATAAGACCCTGTTGTATTTTCGGGGAAACACGGTAATTATCACCATTCACACTCTCTATTGCTTAAACTCTAGTTTTCT
This sequence comes from Thamnophis sirtalis, assembly GCF_051295495.1. Lineage (NCBI taxonomy): Eukaryota > Metazoa > Chordata > Lepidosauria > Squamata > Natricidae > Thamnophis > Thamnophis sirtalis. The sequence continues at coordinate 89,963,304 of NW_028261381.1, forward strand.
TCCTTCCCCATTTGTGCTGCATTGTTTGGTTCCTCTGGTCTTAAGCTCTTCATGCTCTCTTAGACATTTCTCCATTAGCAGCCACTTCCCTCCAATGGCCACTTTATGCCAGCCAATCTCCATCTTCCATGTATTTCTAAGTTGCTTCCTCTGTCTGGGATCTTCCTGATGGTTGTTTTAAGGACCTTTCTTCCTACTATTGAGGATGGGAAATTACATGCTGCCAGGATTATGTTAACCTCACAGCTGTGCCTTCTTATGCCTCAACAATAATCATAGATAATGTTGTTATCATTTACATTTTGAAGGTGGGATTCCTTTTTATCTAATGGAAGAATCCACCACCAATTACCTTATAAGAATACATGGCAAGGCATAGTTCAGGGACTTCAGGCTATCCCTCTCAGAATAGCCTGTTAACACTTGGCCTGCTTTTTGCCATTGGACTATTGATGTCATTCAGGATTGATAGTTCTGTGGGCAGGTAAATAACAACAATAAAAATTACCCCTGAATGATAGCCAAGAGAAGAACCTTTATTTTACTTTTGTCTCAAGGCAAGAAAATTTTTCCTTGGCCAAGCATATTATATAATTGAGTCACTGGATTTAGCTGGGTGGTTATAGAAATGGGATGGATGGATGGATAAATGGATGAAATGTGTTGCCAAGAAGAACCAGTAATTTTTAAAGCTGCTGAACTGGAAAGCTTTCACTAAGCAACCAAGGACTTGGATGTGTTTGGGGTACAAGAGCTCCCATGTAAGTCCTCTGGAAACTTGCAAGAGGTGAGTAGTTATATCCCAAGCAGCTTCTTCTCCTGGGAATAGCCAGGAAGAAAAATAAATGGTGGGAAGAATTAAAATAATGCACTCTGTTTCCAACTTCTCTAGAGAGAAGCACTCTCACTGGGCTCTTTCTTTTCTTGGACTGTTGTATGCTACCCAGAGTGACATTCCATGAGATGGGTGGCCATATAAATTTGATTAATAAATAAATAAAATAATACCATTTTTCTTTAAATCCTTTTTGTTTCCTTGATTTTTTTCCCCTCTAAAACCCTCCTTCTCTCAAACTCCAGTTTCTTCTAAGCAATTTTCATGCTTCTTTCCAATTTCTTCCACTTGTCTTTCTGCTCAAACTTACATCATGCTGTGTCTTGCTCTTTTCTTTCTTACCTTCCATATTCCCACTTCAATTTAATAATTCTATTTTTTGCTTTAATTTAATTTTCTTTCTTTCGTACTTCTTGGGAAAACCCTCCTACCTGAAACCTCTTTAAATTTAATTTCTCTTTTTTCTCATCTTTAGTCATATACTACACTGACACCAAATTCAACTTAGTTTGTCACTGCCAAATTTCAATCAGAAATATTGGAGTACATACTTTAATGTAAAGTCACACTGTAGGATATTTTCCTCCTGTAATCCATCTACCTGACCTTGTTCTGCACTATATTCCTCTTCTGGCTTTCTGCTTAATTTTCAATAGACACCCAGGACAAGTGGTGGGATTCAAATAATTTAGCAACTGGTTCTCTGCCGTTATGATTTCTTCCAACAACCAGTTCACCAAACTGCTCAGAAAGTTAACAACCAGTTCTCCTGAAGTGGTGCAAACTGGCTGAATCCCACCACTCCCCAGGACCCTGTAAAAAGAGAGCTAGTTTGGTCTAGTGAGTAGACTATGAGTTCTACTACTGTAAGGCAGTAAAGCTGGATGGGTGACTTTGGGCCAGTCACTCACTCTTTTTTTAAAAAAAATATTTTTTCTCTCTCAACATTCAACATCAGCTAAGGCAACAAGCCAATCTGTCAATTCCTGTCACAACCAATGGATCAACATTTAGTTCATCAGGAAAAAAACCCCATACCCTGCACTTGCAAAAAAAATGGTAGAAAGAAAAAAGAAACATCCCAGGATTCTGTGAAAGCTTGAAAAGTGATTGTTAACACATCTTAGAAATGCTAGTGGTTTATTTCTCTTTTTACAGGCTTAGATTCATTGCGTTGTTGTTCTGCAAATTTCAGGATTCTCCAGATGTCTACTGTTTTGGCTCATTTTGGCCACAATCTCTGTCGCTACTCCCCAGCTATTTTGGCAACAGGCAAAGCAAGTAAACCTGCAAGAATTTAGGAGTGGTGGTTCAGGCTTCTGTCTATATTCAATACATCACATGAAGCAGAACCAAATTTAATTGCTGATATTTTCATGGTCAGGAATAAACCTGGAAAATATTTCACCCAGCTAATATATTCTACCTATGCCCTTGATAAATTGCTTCCATTTGGGGAAGACAGCGCCAGTTTAAAATATGATCTCAAGAAGGAGACCTGACCTGCTCAAAATTTAACATTGTATTTAGTTTTTAAGATGCTGCATTTTAAAAAAATCGTCTTCTTACATATTTATAACTCTTCTAGGGCTGCATTTTTGCATTCCCAGCATACAAGGAGGACATTTCAAATGACTCTCCCTGATAAATGCCTCCACATGGCACATCATTCAGACACAATCGCTCAGCCAATGCCTTTAGAGAGTCCCTCTGTCCTTTCCCACCTGAAGGGCAGGGGGTTATCATTTGAGGCAGCCACCCCTGGGTAAAGAGTAATTTTTAAGTACCTTTCATTTAATGCTTCTATGGTGTACCTTACTCTGGCATCAGAATACTGGATAAGGTCATGCATACTGATAAAGGAAAATGTTTGTAGTTCAGAGTTGACATGAGGGATCCTTCGTACTCTCTGAACTTGCTTGTCTCTTTGCAGACATTTCATTACCCAAACTAGGTAACTTTAACAGTGGTAGCAGGGGTGGGTTTCAGGTGGTTCGCGGCGGTCCCCGCGAACTGGTTGGTCGGCGAACCCGGAAGTAAGTAACTTCCGGGAACGCCGAAGGATCCACCCGCCCACTCACGTTTCTTATCCAGTTTTGACAAGTTCTGCACTTGCACGCATGTGCAGAACGCATACAGTGCCTGCGTGATCCTCCAGGAGCAGCTGGAGCATCGCACAGGCGCTAGTACGCATGCGTGCACTGTGCGCGTGCACGAGGACGCCGCCGGCCCCGTTCCAACCGAACCGGTTGGAATGGGGCAAGAAACCCACCCCTGAGTGGTAGTGATGATGTCACCTAGTCTGGGTAATGAAACATCTGCAAGAAAACAAGAAAGCTCAGAGAGCTCCAAGAATGGCATGCATCCTCTGTTGAATGCCTGGTCTCAATGAGAGCTTGCGATCTGCAGGCTAGATTTTGCATACATAAAATAAAACCATATCCCGGAGAAAACAGTAGCCTTTTGGCCTTGGTCAACATGTATAAATGGAAGCTGGTAAAAAGATTAGTGTTCTTTGCATCCCATGATGGTTTTGGAAAGGTTACCTCTATGAATATAGGTCAGACAGATAACAAGGAATTCTGCATTCTGTTGTAACTCTAGGAGCCGAAATTGGCCACAGGTGAGAAATACAGTTTTTAAGGCAAGGATAATCTACCAAAGCATTTCATTTATCTTCTTCTCTGAAGTTTTAACCTTCACCCTGTGGCTATTTCCACTGCAATAAATTACTATCTTAGCCACAGTGCCTGGTGGAGCAGGAACAGGTACATTGCATGATGGAGTCAAGGGAGTGTGTGAGAGAGTATTTATTATCTATTATATTCTGATTTTCCATTCAATTCTTCTCATGAGATTTGCCCTATTAAATGCAAAGTGCATTCCATATATTCTGAATCGGGCAGCTGAATTGCTGAAGCCTCATTCACTGGCAAAATCTGACCTTGGCTGATCTCAAGAAATTAAGTAACTAGGCTTGTCCTAGTTAGTACATAGAGGGCAGGACATCAGGAAATGCAAGACTTTGGCTGGCCTTATAAGTCACAGAACATCCCCAAGTAAGTCAATCATGAATTGATTCTTTATTATCACTGAGATAGCCACATAGACGTACACATTAAATCAATGAAATCACCAGAGAATATTTATTTTTATCTTCTCTCTGCAATCAGGTAGTGAAAGTTAGGATGCTTAGTTACAGTTGGCAATGCATGCAGTGCATAGGTTGTAATTAACCCTGTCACATAAACAAAGATACAAAACCTTTGTTTTGCTCAAAAGGATCAAAAATAGCTCTCTTCAAACACTGTGCTCTCAAAGACCAGAAGTGCCTTGATTTCTTTAGCTTCAATTAATTAAAACTAGTCTACAATGCTTAAGTTATGAATTTGAAGTGAATGAGCCTCCAATTACAAATTTTAAATGCTTCTTAGAGCAAAGGAATAATGATTCCTTGGTTCTTTCTTGCAACACTCTCTTGCTGCTGCTTTTCCACCATAAGAAAAGTCTTGTAAATGCTAAACGAAAGGTATTCTAGGTACCTTCCATTTTGGAAATCTTTTGGAAATCTCACAAGGAAATGTACTGATTCAAAGTATTGAAACCTTTCCCTTTGTACTTTTAGAATGACATATTTGGAAGTATATGAGTGATGGATGAAAATTCAACTGAAGGAATTCCTTTTGCCTAGAAATATATCTGAAATATAACTAAAATATAGAGTGATTCTGAGAAAAAGAATTACAATATAAATCACCATATTATATTGGCATAGCAATGCTATATACCAGTATTGGTTTGGCCTCTAAACCTGAAAAAAACAATGTGGAATTTCTCTGTTTGGGAAGCTGCACCAAGTAGATAATATAGGGCAGGCGTATCGAACTGGTGACCCATAAGCTGGAAGCATCACACACTGGCCATGCCCACCCCTGCTCCACAAAGGCAAAAACTGCCAAAATACATCACGGGACGTGATCAAGTTTGACACCTGTGATATACGGCTGGAAGAAACAATGCAGCTTAATTCTAGAAGCTTCATTTAACTGTTTTGCAAAGTATCATCATTCTTTATCATCCATATTAATATTTAAGCCAGTCTGATTGCTTTCCAGATGTGCAGAACTACAAAGCCCAGAACTTCCAATTTTTGGCTTTACTGAAGGAAGAATTTGAGGAGTTGCAGATCTTAGACCTCTGGAGGACATTGGTTTCCAGGAGGCTTGCTTATGTCTACTATTGGCTAAATTAACTTGCATTTGATAATTGCCATTCCTAAATGTGCTGTGACAGTTTTGAATGAAAGCACTACTGTATTTAGTAGTATTTTGAAATCTAATCTTTGTACAGTGTATTACTATAGGTGGCGTATTACTATATACAGTAGAATCTCTGGTCACGACCATAATTTGTTCCATAACTTTGGTCGCAAGCCAATTTGGTCATGACGAGAATCTAATTTTGGAAAATTGGCACTTACAAAAAAAATGGCACAGAAGGGGAAATCGGCCACAGTTTGATCATGGTCAGAAGCATTCATGACCAGATGTTCTACTGTACTTCAGTGCATATAATGTATTTATTTATTTATTTATTTACCAAATGTATACCATACATCTATTTAGTGACAGTCTGGATGGTGAACAGATTAAAAGCATAATCAATCCATACCTTACTTTAAAAAAAAACACGGGGGGGGGGATTATACAATGCAATGTAATGCAGTGCAATGCAATGCAATGCAATGCAATGCAATGCAATGCAATGCAATGCAATGCAATACAATACAATACAATACAATACAATACAATACAATACAATACAATACAATACAATACAATACAATAGCAGAGTTGGAAGGGACCTTGGAAGTCTTCTAGTCCACCCCCCTGCCTAGGCAGGAAATCCTATACCATTTCAAACAAATGGCTATCCAACATCTTGACTTGCAGCATTGGGGCATTCACAACTTCTGGAGGCAAGCTGATTAATTCCACTGATTAATTGTTCTAACTGTCAGGAAATTTCTCCTCAGTTCTAAGCTGCTTCTCTCCTTGATTAGTTTCCACCCATTACTTCTTGTTCTACCTTCAGGTGCTTTGGAGAATAGTTTGACTCCCTCTTTTTTGTGGCAGCCCAGGAGATATTGGAACACTGCTATCATGTCTCCCCTAGTCCTTCTTTTCATTAGACATATCCAGTTCCTGCAACCGTTCTTCATATGTTTATTCTCCAGTCCCCCTAATCATCTTTGTTGATCTTCTCTGCACTCTTTCTAGAGTCTCCACATCTTTTTTACATCGTGGCGACCAAAACTGAATGCAGTATTCCAACCTCTCCTCTGGAAATCTCAGATCATACACAACGTTCCTGTACCCAAACTGAGTTTTCACAACTAACATTCTGGCTCCAATGCCTAGTAAATATTTCAAAGTTAAGTTATTTGCTTAAGTGCTGACCTAATTCCAGAATAACAATAAAACCAGAGTTTGAATAGGAATCAGATATATATGTATCATAAATAAATGGGTAAAGTCCAGTGGAAACTGATCCCTTCAATTTGTGGGAGGCAAATATTTCAAATATTTGTAGGCTACCCATCGTGATAAAATGCATGTTAGCTCTGTGGTATGCTTAAATAAAGAGAAAAGGAAAAGAAGCTCCCTTGAAAGCAATACTTAATTAAACAAACAGATACCAAGATCCATATTCAGAATGGCATTTAGTCAGACAGATCAATCCATGGAGATGATTTGCGGTTTGTATGTACTGTTGCTTGAATATTGATCTCAATGTATGAAGCTCATGTTTCTAATTATAGTTACATTAAATTTAATAAGGGCTTATATTCTGAAACAAATAATATATAGTATGTCCATGTGACCCAAGCAATGAGCTATTCAGCATGACTGTTTATGCAGATTAATTTGAGCAAGAATTGTTTTGCCTAAGTGAAAATAAATATATAAAAAAGATGTCCTCACAGCCTCGCTGGTTGAACATGGAAAGAGAAATTATATTTTTTTTTCTTTTTATATGACTGCCTGTAGGTGGAGGGTGGTGCTAATTTTCTATCAGATCATGAATGTTGATGCTCCTGCTAATATTTATTATTATAAGTTATTTTTAATATAGCTCTTAGGGTGGCTTGAAACATCAAATGAAGGCCTGTTCACCCTCCAGTTCTGAATCTTCATCGTATGATTTGGAAACTTGGTAGGATGGAGGTGGAAATGGTTGCAAATCATTGCCTCCTACTCCTAGAGTCTTCCTGAACAAAAGTCACTGTTACCTCAAATGCCTTTTTAATGGCATTTGGATAATTTATGGGAGGAATTCTCTCCACTCCATTTGGAGAAGTGCTTAGAATGCAAAGATTTGTGTGTGAGGGAGTGATAATTATTATTGCTTGGCACAATAATGGAAAGTCACATTATTTTCATGTGGAACATTTTCAGCAGCCACACATATTAAACCTGACAGATGGAATTTCCATGGGAATAATGGTCATTGTAATTTGACCATTGTCCCAGGTTTATTACAGTGCAGTGAAAGTATGCCTCATATCCTCATTTCATAACGTGTCTGAACTATTAATCTGCCTTTGAAATTAAGTTTAAAACCCCCTCATTCTGACAGTAGTCAGTGTACCCTGGCTGCTTATGGCAGTCTCAGAATACCGACTCCCAACTTCTTCAGGAAGAGAAAGCATTTGAAGTTTTTCTGATTCTTCATTCTCAATCTAAGAAGCTCAAACCAATATTATGGCTTTATTCACTTTAAGGAAAATGTGTTTATTTGTCTATCAATCGTATGGCTAGTCTAGTGAAGAGAAGGACCAGGAGAAACATGATAGCAGTGTTCCAATATTTGAGGGGCTGCTACAGAGAGGAGGGGGTCAAGCTATTTTCCAAAGCACCTGAAGGCCAGACTAGGAATAATGGATGGAAACTGACCGACGAGAGATTCAACCTAGAAAGAAGGAGGAACTTTCTGACAGTGAGAACAATCAACCAATGGAACAGCTTGCTCTCGGAAGTTGGGGGAGCTTCATCACTTGAGACTTTCAAGAAGAGATTGGACTGCCATTTGTCAGAAATGATGTAGGGTTTCCTGCTTGAGTGGGGGGGGGGGTTTGGACTAGATGACCTCATTCCAACTCTGTTAATCTGTTAAAATCTGTATTAAACCTTCTTGGCTCAGTAATTCCTTCAGGAAATCTCCTCGTTCTATGAGGCACATATGAGGTGGTGGCCTTTCTCATTCCTCTTTCAGAGTCAGGAACCCCAATTTATCACAGTGGACTTACATTAAGAAGAGAGGGAAACGGAGATGCAGTGAGGCCAGAATCTGTTCCTTGTAGCAATGCTTCTTGTCTGCTTGTGATTCATAAATCCTATTACAGGTTGATGACAGGAGAATGCTGTGGTATATGTACTATATTATACATATGTACAATGATGTACAATATTAAAAGTTGATGACAGTGACAGTGATGTTCCTGAGAGCTAATCAAAAAGCCACATAGCAGCTTGATCGTAGTTGTGAGGGGATGTATGGAGTTTAATTGGAGCTTGGTATCAGTTACTCACTAAACAGTGATACATTTGTCATTTATATTGTGACTTTTAGGTTTTTGGGGAAACCCTGTCTTGTCCTGCTCATACCCAGGCAGAAATGGCCATAAAAGCTGCAAAACAACTACTGGTTAATGCCTTCCATATACTTCTCCCAAAATAAAAAATCAGAAATAGCTCTGAATCTCTGACATGTTTCTGTAAGTAAAAAGATACTATTGCACTTCAGTGGTGGGTTTCCATTTTTTTATTATGTGTGCGCTCACGTGCTCATGCATGATGCTTCTGCACATGCACAGAAGCATTCGGGTGGGCGGGTGGAACCACCACTGTCACTACTAGAAATTGGAGCAACCCACCTCTGTTGCACTTCATTTTTTTGTTCCTTCTAGTCATTATCTCCTGCAGTTTACTTAGCAATATTTCAGAAGTGAGTTGCCTCTGTCTTCTTCCCATGGCTGAGATAAATTGACTGATCCAAGTTCACACATCTGTCATGATCTCCTGCTTTCTAGCTCAATGCCTTACTGGTTCTCCACACTGCACTTTGTGCTGCTTAGAATCTATATGATTTTCAGGAGAGGTACAATTACCTCTAAAGTACATGCCCATCACGTGTGTTTAGAAGGTGGGCAGGGTACACCCAGAGAGCTGCATTAAAGTGCTTTCCTCCATGAATGGGCAGGAAAATTTGCTAGCATAAATTGTGCTGCTTTATTTCTGATCCCATTCTGCCTTAGTAATAAGGTCATCGAGTGGTGTCATCCTTACTTAATGTTGGACAAATTAAAAAGCTCGATGTTGAATTCTCCTGGCTTCATTTCCCCTCTTACTTGAGAGTATCAACATTGATTTCTCTCTTTATAAGTGGGGGGATAAGGATGAGCTTAGAATAGCTATTTTTAGCAACCAGTCAATTTGCCTATCACATTGCAGATGCAGAAGTGCTCTACACCTCCCACCAATAAATTAGGTTATTTCTGAACATGGGACTACTGCTCTTGTGAAAGGGCACTTAACCCACATTCAAAAGTAGTCAAGTAGGCCAGATTGCAGACACAGAAGAGGGGTGCAGAGTGAAACAGAAAGGAATGATTAATGATAAGTAGGCTCAAGCCTTGCATAGTAATGAAAAAGAATGGCAGCATTGGTAGAATGCGGCCATTGCCAGAACATCCAGAAATAGTCTGTAGGGAAGGCAAAGTGGGACTCCAAATAATAAAGCAGTAAAGGCTAAAATCATGTAAAACCTCAGAAGTCATGGAAGCAACAACCCTCAGCAGCTGGAATATAATTCTCTTTCCCAGTCCAAATGAACTTTCTTTCAAAACCCTCATTTAAAAAAACAAACCTAGCACTCTAAACCCATGAGCTCTACAGCACAAACCCATGTATTTAAGGAGCCCATACAAGTCATAATAATCATTTGGGAAAATGTCAATCAGCTATTTCAAATCCAGTTGCCTCTGCAGAAACCAGGTGTTGATTTCTGCTAAAACCTGAGTTGAAATAACCATAAACTACATTGCCAGTGGCTGGATGGAAAGGAATGACTGCAATAGTCTAAAATGGCTATTAAAACCAAGGCAGTTCTCAGTACCATGTCAGTTACACTCTTGATGAGTTGTGCTAGATCACATCCACAGCAAAAACTGCGGGGAAGAGAGAAAACACAACAGCCTCAGCTTGAACAGGAAAGGAGACAAAGTTAATGTCATAAGGATAGAATTGCAGGGGTGTGTTTGTGGTGTGTTTAGGGACTGTGTGGATGAGCTGCTGGTCTCAAAAAATCCTAACAGAGATCCACAGGCAGCAATATTCTTTTCCTTTGAATCTTATATTTGCTTCACCAATGGATTACCTTGATAAAATACGTTCTGGCTTTATTCAGCAGTATAATCTCTTGAAAGGTTTTCAGAGGTAAACTGTAGTGGAAGCCACAGCAATAGTTCAATCTTGCAGTTGCAAGGGCATCAATCATAGCTGCAAAGTCAACGTGAGGGAAGAAAGTTCAACACCTCTTGGATAAAAAAGGCAAAGCAGCCCAGAGCATATTTCTTCTCTGAACAGCCAGAGTTTATAACCAAGCTCTCACTGATTGATCCCAATAGACATGTTGTGGACAGTCAAGCAAAAACCTAGCCTCTTACCAATGTTTCTATTGTTTGAGAAAAAAAGAATTAAGAGTGCTTTTCTATAAACATACCTTCATTTATCATCATGTTTTGCTGATACCACTGGCCTCTGCTTGTGGTCCTATCTCTGAAAGTTATTCAGGGCATAATGTATGTTTGCATTTCCTGTTTCCCGACCTCTTCCCACCTGCAAGCTACCTACATGCCTCTCTAACTCTCTTTCTTCAGACTTGAGATTTTGAGTCAACTCACAGAGGAAACCCTGGATGGAAGAAGATACATATTCTTCTCTCTCCCTGTCTGTTCTCAAACAATCCTTGGTCATTGCTTTTATGCATCTGCCCTGGGGAAGAGATTCCAATCAGCCAGAGAAAATCTAGTCCCCTGCCACTTTGTAGAGAATAATTTTAGGTCAGTTCTAAACCATAGTTGTATCCCGATATTAAGATTCAACAGTGGAACAAATTACCATGAGTACAATGAGTTCCCTTTTCCAGAAAGTGTTGAAGCAGAAGTAGGATATACACCATCTTTGTAATCCATCTCTACAATTCTATATGTCTCTTGAAAGAATCCTAGAATCTCTTTAAAGAATCCCAGATTTCCACTATTTGGTTTTTATTGCTAATAGTGGTCCTCTGCATCTTTTGACTCTATTATATTAATATAATGGTCACATTCATTTAGCATAATCAGTTGAATCAGATAGTGACAGACAGAAGAATGTGGGGAAGAGAGAGTGCTCCCGAAAAGCCACTCTAATCAGCTGCAGCTTCTTCATCAGTGATTATCCATGAGCCATGGTGGTGCAGTGGTTAGAATGCAATATTGCAGGCTGACTCTGCCCACTGCCAGGAGTTCAATCCTGACCAGCTCAAGGTAAAATGAGGATCCAGGTTGTTGGGGACAATATGCCGACACTGTAGAATGTTTAGACAGGGCTGTAAATCACTATGAAGCAGTATATAAGTCTAAGGGCTATTACTATTGCTTCCCAGAAGATATTATATCCGGCTGCAGCATACGGAGAGGTAAGAAGTAGGTCTATGCTATCAGCTCAGTTGAAAGACTGGCAACAACTATGAACTTTTCTGATTTTTAGAGCAAACTTCCTTAATTCATTAATTGAGTTTCTATCCCATTTTTCCTCTAAGATGCTCAAGATGGAGTACATGGAGTCACCTCTTTTTTTAACCTTTTCAACAACCATGTGAGGTTTTGCTGAAAGAAAGTAAATGGCCTTTGTTGGATCTTTGGTCCCAACTTAAGACTTTTCACCTTGCAGTGATAGTGATGAGAAGATCAAAATCAAGTGACATTACAGCATACAGCATAGATGTAGATGTAGATGTAGATAAGTTTATTTATAGGCCGCCCTTTTCCCTGAGGGGACTCAGGGCGGCTTACAACTTATGGGGAAGGGAATACACACAATGACATATAGAAACAATACATAATTAAAAATGGAAGCAACATTCATCATTCGGGCGGGGACGGATTATAATCTTTAACCCCAGGCCTGACGGGATAGCCAGATCTTGAGGGCTGTGCGGAAGGTCTGGAGGGTGGTAAGGGTACGAATCTCCACGGGGAGATAGTTCCAAAGGGTCGGAGCTACTACTGAAAAGGCTCTCCTCCGCGTAGTCGCCAGTTGACACTGACTGGCGGATGGAACTCGGAGGAGGCCTAATCTGTGTGATCTAATAGGTCGCGAGGAGGTAATTGGCAGGAGGCGGTCTCTCAAGTACCCAGATCCACTACCATGAAGGGCTTTATGGGTGGTGAGTAGCACCTTGAAGTGCACCCGGAGATCAACAGGTAGCCAGTGCAGCTTGCGGAGGATAGGTGTTATGTGGGCGAACCGAGGTGCACCCACAATCACTCGCGCGGCCGCATTCTGGACTAGCTGAAGTCGCCGGATGCTCTTCAAGGGCAGCCCCATGTAGAGCACGTTGCAGTATTCCAGCCTAGAGGTCACAAGGGCACGAGTGACTGTTGTGAGAGCCTCCCGGTTCAGGTAGGGCCGCAACTGGCGCACCAGGCGAACCTGGGCAAATGCCCCCCTGGTCACAGCCGACAGATGGTGATCAAAGGTCAGCTGTGGGTCCAGGAGGACTCCCAAGTTGCGAACCCTGTCTGAGGGGTATAATATTTGGCCCCCCAGCCTGAGTGATGGAACACTAGCCAAATTATTGGGAGGGAAACACAACAGCCACTTGGTCTTTTCCGGGTTGAGTACAAGCTTGTTAACCCTCATCCAGTCCCTAACGGCTTCAAGACCCCGGTTCATCACGTCCACCGCTTCATTGAGTTGGCACGGGGCGGACAGATACAACTGGGTATCATCCGCGTATTGGTGGTATCTTATCCCCTGCCTCCGAATGATCTCGCCCAGCGGTTTCATGTAGATGTTAAATAGTAGGGGGGACAAGACCGACCCTGCGGCACCCCATATGTTAGGGGCCTAGGGGTCGATCTCTGCCCCCCAACCAATACCGACTGCGACATGTCTGAGAGGTAGGAGGAGAACCACTGCAAAACAGTGCCTCCCACCCCCACCTCCCGCAGTCGTCACAGAAGGATACCATGGTCGATGGTATCGAAAGCCGCTGAGAGGTCAAGGAGAACCAAGATGGAGGCATGGCCTCCATCCCTGGCTCTCCAGAGATCATCGGTCAATGCGACCAAAGCGGTTTCTGTGCTGTAACCAGGTCTGAAGCCGGACTGGAATGGGTCAAGGTAACTGGCTTCCTCCAAGGACCGCTGAAGCTGGGAGGCCACCACCTTCTCAACAACCTTCCCAACAAAGGGGAGGTTGGAGACTGGACGATAATTGTTAAGAACGGCTGGATCCAAGGATGGTTTCTTCAGGAGGGGTCTCACCACCGTCGCTTTAAGTGCGGAGGGGAAGAGCCCCTCCCGAAGGGAGGCGGCAACAACCGCCTGGATCCAGCCCCGTGTCACCTCTCCGCTGTTGGCAACCAGCCAGGAGGGACACGGGTCCAGTACACAGGTGGAGGCACTCACAGCTCTCATTGCCTTGTCCACGTCCCCGGGGGCAACATCCTGAAACTCAACCCAGCGATGGTCTACCAAGTTATCTGCCTGTGCCTCGGCTGGATCTGCAAAGGTGGAGTCCAAATCCGACCGAAACCGAGCAACTTTGTCCGCTAAGAACTGGACATAATCTTCAGCCCTACCCTGCAAGGGGTCCCCCGTATCCCTCCTATTTAGGAGGGAACGGGTTATCCTAAACAGGGCGGCTGGGCGGGACTCAGTGGACGCAACCAAGGTGGCAATATATGATCTTTTTGCTGTCCTAAGTGCCCTGATGTACTCCTTGGTGCAAGTTGTTAAGAGTGCTCGGTTCGATTCGGATTTATCGGACCTCCATAGGTGCTCTAGGCGTCTCCTCTGGCGCTTCCTCTCCCGGAGCTCCTCGGTGAGCCAAGGAGGCCTCCGGGATCCGCCACCTCGGAGTGGCCGTAGTGGCGCAATCCGGTCAAGGGACTCCGATGCTGCCGAGTGCCAGGCAGCAACCAGAGTCTCCACCGGACTGTGGGCGAGAGTATCAGGAATAACCCCAAGCTCCGTCTGGAACCTCAAAGGGTCCATAAGTCGCCTGGGGCAGAACCACCTGGTCGGTTCCTCCTCCCTACAGTGGGGGTTTGGTCTCCGGAAGTCAAGCCTCAGTAGGCAGTGGTCTGACCACGACAGGGGTATGATCTCATTACCCCTCAGACCAAGATCACAAGTCCACTGCTCCGAGAGGAATACGAGGTCGAGCATGTGCCCCGCTGAGTGGGTTGGGCCCCGAATTACTAACATTGCATGTTACAATTACATAACATTGCAACTAACATTGCATGTTATGGTAAATTACATTACAGGTAGTGTGTATATATATACTATCTTGCTCTATATATAGTACATTTTTTAATTGTTAGATTTGAGAGCAATGACTGTATTTGTATGTGTATGAGTGTGTTTGATTCCTGAACTATAAATGCATTCATCAAGCAAACAAATATTTATGCATATTTCACTCATGGTTAATTGGATAATTGGTCTGTAGCTTTAATGCTTCATAAATGCATATACATATTTTAGTTATGGTGGGAGCAATAGTTTGTAGGTCTAATTAGTAGGAAGAAGAAATGTCAGCATTTTTTTAAAAACAATTTTTATTTGTTTTTAAACAAGGACAAACAAACATAAAAATAAAAATAAAAAACTCATCTTCCATTACAAATTGTAGAAAGTGTGTCAGTTGGATACAGTATTTCCATGCATCTCTTCCATAGTCACCACCTGCTTTTCATATCAAATAGCATATTTTAAATTCACCTATATTCACGTATATCACAATTATTATATCTCAACCTTAGTTTGACTATAATTGTTTTTACGTCCTTTTATATATAATATTCAAAATCTAGAATAGGATTATATGATAACATTCCATTAAATCATCCTAAAATATCCAATCACAATACACCTTTATAACATATTTTAAAGCTTTTAAACCCCCTTTCATAATTTCCATATGTTGTTTATATAAAATTTCATATTATCAAACTAATATATCTATATGTATTATTATCATTATTAATCATTATTTAACTATGGCTATTGTCACTTCATTTTATACATACTACTAATAAACTAAATAAACTAGCTAGTGATAGAACTACCAAAAGGCACCTGTATAAACAACTTGTGCTCTTCCTACTATCACTTGAGAGACCGCCTACTGCCAATTGCCTCCACACGACCTATTAGATCTCACCGATTAGGCCTCCTCCGGGTTCCATCTGTGGGTCAATGCCGACTGGCGACCACGCGGAGGAGGGCCTTCTCGGTGGCAGCTCCAACCCTATGGAACAATCTCCCCGTGGAGATTCGTACCCTCACCACTCTCCAGATCTTCCGCACAGCCATTAGAACCTGGCTATCCCGCTAGGCCTGGGGCTAAGATTGTACCCTCCCGAATGGTATGAATGTTGTGTTTTCTGTTAATTATGTGTTGTCGTATATGTAAAAATTTGTTTCCCCTTTCCCTTTTGGATGTGAGCCGCCCTGAGTCCCCCCAGGGAAAAGGGCGGCATACAAATAAACTCCTGAATCCTGAATCCTGAACTGTCAAACTGAACAAACTGAAAGAACCTTGAATCTTCAAATAGGTTCATTTATTATCTTTCCAGTCAAAATCTTGTCTTCCCTCCAATAGCTAGTGATAGAACTTCCAAAGGCACCTGTATAAACAACTTGTGCTCTTCCTACTATCACTGTCAAACTAAACAGTTTGAACCTTGAATCTCAAATGATCAAAGAGAAAGAAGAAAAAACAATGTATCCAGCCTCCAGCCTTTAAGTGGCAGTGTAACTGCTTTTCCTCCTGTTGTTACAATCCTCTTTATAATCCTTCTTATTTTCTTCTTTATATTCCAAGCTTAAGAAAGAAAGACAAAACCCTTAAATGGAGATCAAAAATAATCCAATTAATTAAATCAAGCATTATAAAAAAAGAAGGAGAATTTTAATCCATAGGTATAAGCAAAAGTGAAAAAAGAAGAAGAAAGAATTAATCCATTCAGTTTAAAAAATAGGGAGCCCCTGCAAAAGTTCCTTCCATGAAAAAAAAATAGAAACTGGATAACACACTAAATTCAATGTTGATGAATCTCGCCGCCTACAGTCTTTTGTCTTCAATCTTAACTTAACTTACATATTTTTCTTGGGTAGTCTCTTCCTCTAATAATAAAATTTCCTCATCAATTCAGCACACTTTCTCTTTCCGCTTTCTTCCAATTCTGGAGCTGTCTGAACTTCAGCAGCTTCATTAGCTGCATTTCTGTTGCCAGAAAAAAAGGCTATTCCTGGATCTTTCAGGGACTTTGCGGTGTCCCTGAGATCAGCAGGAGGTGCCCTTCTCAATCACCATCTCTGCGGGATGGTTAGGTCCGAATGGACCATCCAGTGGCAGAAATTCGACTGCGATCTCAGAGCACCAAGATCGCATGTCGTGCCATCGCGACATCAGCATTCTTCCCTGCATTCAGCATTTTGAGTGTTACTAAGAGTTGGAGCTCGAACTTAAATACCATAGAAAATAGGAGACAGTTGGAGAAAATGTATTGAAATTTAAAGTGGGAAAGATGGTGCAATTGCTTTAGCTTAAATTTACAAGACGGCTATTTATTTCTTTAGCATATTTGAATTTCCATTCTCATTTTTAGCGTCTTCTCAGTGCATCTGCAAAGTGAGTTCTACCGGCGTGAGATTTTGTGGTATCATTCTCATTAGCTGCTTCATCTGAAAAATACATCAGGAGCTGCAGTGTAAGTCCTTGAAGGTGCTAGAAGGAAAAAAACAGCTTTAAAATGCTAAACAAATAAATCAATCCTTGCCAAGGCATAAGGATAATTGATGCCTCCTGCCACAAATATATTAAGGAACTTTTCTTTTCCTGGAGATGAAGGAAGAATTCTCCCCTTTCAAAAAGTGAGTGTTAGACTTTTCATCATACATGTTTTATTATAAAAAGTAGAATATACTTTGGCAGATTCAAATTTTTGGGAACTCAGATGGTTTCAGTATGTATATTTTATTCTGGAGAACAAAATCCATTGTCATACTAAAATATGATTTATGGCAAACAAAGAAACGGCATTTGCGTAGAGCGAAAACCCCTTTATATCACCTTGAGTTTTATTTTTATTTAGTTTTATTAAATGTATTTGTTAAGTGCATTCTTCAAAACATAATTCTCCCAAGAATGCAAACTTACTTTTAGAAAAAAATGGCAATTGTATAAAAATATATTTTAGAATATATAATGCATTTCAGAATTGCCTCCTATATTTTTGAAACATTTAACTTTTTTTGACAGTGAAGCAAATTCTACACATTTTTCAAAGTATCGTTTCTTGTTACCTTTTTCAGGAAGGGATTCTTTAAAGAACCTCTACCTATCATGCAGCTAATTAATGGTACAAATATCCTCTTGAAGGAATGGAGGAATCTGCAAAATATACAAAATAGCCCATGCTATTGCAAGAGCTTTCATTTTTCCACTATGCCCTCAATAAATCTTATTTTGTTTTGTATTATGAGTAATTGAATCCTAGAATGTTGAGGAAGAAAGGACATATAGGTCATCTAACCCAACTCTTACTCATTGCAAGTATCCACTACCAAACCAGGACAATGGACATCAGTGTTGGGTTGCAGGCGGTAGGCCCTGGTACGCGTGTACAGGAGCCAGCCCGGAGCACCAGATACTGTTCCGGTAGATGCTTCAGAGGGTCCACCCGCCTAACTCCTTACCAGAGTTTAAAGGTTTTTGCGCTTCCACGCAGGTGCATGGTGCGTACAGCACCTGCGCGATGCTCCACGGAGCAGCTGGAGCATTGCGGAGCATCGCGCAGGCACTTGAACGCATGTCCGTGCTGCACACATGTGTGTGCGTGCTGTGCGTGTCCATGAGGACACTGCCAGCCCCATTCCAACCATACCAGTTGGAAGGGGTTTTGCAACCCACCACTGATGAACATAGACTTCCTTTTTGAAGATCTGCAGCAAAGAAGATTGGAAGAATCCACCACTGTCCTATGGTGAAGGCTTTCATTGCTTAACAATTATTATCATTATGACAATAAATTTAAATAAATACATAAAAATAAAACAAGTCATCCTATTATCCAGATTCTGTTCCTTTATTTCCACTGTTTTCAGTTTATGTCATTTATAAAGATACCAAGCAAAGAGAAGGACTGGGGGATGACAGGAGAGCAGGTAACATGATACTTGAAGGGCTGTACAGATAAGAGGAGGGCAAGACAAGAAGAAGCAAATGGAAATTTATTAATGAGATTATGAGCGTGCTATCCTAGAATTAAGGAGAGATTTCGTAACAGAACAATTACTCCTCTGGGAGTTATGGGTGCTCCAACACTAGAGGTTTCAAAAAGGGATTGGACAACTATTTGTCCAGCGTGGTATAGGATCTTCTGCTTGAACAGCAGGTTCGACTAGAAGACCTCCAAGGTACTTTCTAACTTTGCAGTGCTACTCTACTCTACGCTACTATACCCTTCTCTTCGCTATGCTATGCTACGCTACTCTACTCTATTTGTTCTGAGTAAAGGAGTCCATCTGAGACTTTTCTCCAATATGATGCCAAACCATTCATTAACACCTGTGGAAGAAGTTGTTCAAACAGCTGTAAATTCCTTGGACCAAAGTATACCTAACCCTCCTTGATTCCTCTTGTCCTTAAGGATATCATGAGAAACCTGCTCAAATGTTTTTACCCAAATCAAGATACACTATATCCACAGCAGTTATTTGATCTTTTGTTATTTGGTCATGAGTGCATGTCAGATTAACTGTGAATTTAGAGATAATTTCAAATTTTATGTATTATAAAAAGGAAGACAAGGGAAACTACTATTTCTGTGGAATACTTAACTCTTATTCAAGCTCCATTATTTCAATTTCAGTCTTGGAACTTCACCTCAGAATTCTTTACAACTAATGTCTATGGAGATTTTCAGTCAAGCAGGTCATGGTTTTCCGAAAGGTGCTTTTTCAAAAGGCAACTAAACTTGCTTTGTTTTCTTTTTTATTGTTTTTTGAAGCCTTTCTTGGATGAGAAGCAAAATGTCTTCAAGAAAAAACAAAAAAAGGCCAGTGGCTTGCATATTTCAAAAAAGCACATTTTGAAAAAGCACATTTTGAAGCTTACAACTAATGTTTTCATATTTCTGCCTGAATTTTCCCTGCTTCTCTTCTGAAATATAAATGAAATGGAAAAGCTTTTAGTATTCTTTCTATCATGGCAAGACTGAAACTGAAAAACAAGATGGCACCACCGACATCGCTGTGTGGGGAACCAGTTCGGAGGTGTGGCAAGCCTGGGTCGCTGCTGGTTCCGGTGACCCAGGCCACCAAACCACTACTGGTTTGACTGAACAGGTCCAAACTGGTAGGAGTCCACCACTGGAATGGAGTAATTACCTCACAAGGTGGATAGAGACAAGATCAAGAATATATTCCAGAAGGGCTAGATGTCAGCTCCTGGGAAATAGGACTAGATGAGCTAATTCTACTTTATTGTAAGGCTACATTAACAAAATGTTGCAAGTCTGAAGATATAACTTCCTGCCACTACTTTTAACCACTGGAACAATAAAGGTGCATCTTTCCTAAATTTCTTCCTTTGACCTCTGATCCTTTGGGAGACTGTCTCTTGTGTCTCTTGTCTGTTTGCTAAGCAGTGTCTCTTGCCTTTGTCCCCCAAGGTCATCCACAATTCCATTCCATTATATTTATATTTACCTAGGTACACCCACGTTACACCTATCCTCTGCGAGTTGCACAGGCTGCCCATTGGTCTCCGGACACACTTCAAGGTGCTAGTCATTATTATAAAACCCTTCATGGCATCGGACCTGGGTACCTGAGAGACCGCCTCCTGCCAATTACCTCCCAAAGACCGATTTGATCGCACAGACTAGGCCTTCCCAGATTCCATCTGCCAGCCGAGGGAGAGCCTTCTCTGTTGCAGCTCTGGCCCTCTGGAACGAGCTCCCCGTGGAGATCTGGACCCTTTTGACCCTCCAGGCCTTCCGTAAAGCCACTAAGTCCTGGCTGCTCCGGCAGGCCGGGGGCTGTTGAAGTATCCAGCCCCACGGTAACTATGAAAGTTGTTGTATTTTAAATTGTTGTTTGTCTTATTTATTCCCTTTCCCCTTTTTATTGTAAGCTGCCCGGAGTCCTCCGGGAGTGGGCAGCGTACAAGACTAATAAACTATAACTATAACTATATAACACATAACTATATTCCCACACACTTCCAAATGCCCTTTTGACTTTCAGTTTGAGGGGAGGGAAATAAAAGCCCTCCAGAAAACAGAGCTGGGAATGAGGATAGGACATAGACTATAAATCTATGTTTTCTATTCCTCAGGAAATGCCTGAGGAATCTGTGAAACAAATGCTCATCTGCTTGATGGTAAAAGCATTTATCTTACTTCTCTTTCCTAATTAATGACCTCAAAGAAGCAGTTCTATTTTTATCTTTGATTTCTGAATTAATAACTGTAGTTTCATCTTTCAAATTAAAGCTCTTGTTCTTTATTTTTATTAGATGGTCCAAATACAGAAATTAATCATAGTATTCTATAATGAGATTAAGCAGCTAGGAAATTTAGCCAACGCTATTCTTCTACCTGCACTGTGCCATGTTAACTGAACAAAACAAATACTCTTAAATCAACAGCATGAAAGATTTATTTTTCATATTAATAATCTGAAGACAATCTACTAACTGAAAGGAATAACTGCGATAGATAATTTCTCATTACATTACTTTTTAAAGAATAAATCTACATTATGTCATTGATGTAACAGATGTCATTTAAAATAGAAGTTTGCCAAAGTGTAACACAAACTTGAAAAAGAAGCTACAGATGAAATTCGTCACTTTTAAATAAGCTAATGTTTTATTCTGCTCCAAGTACCTTTTAAATGGAGTTGAAATGAAACCATGTAGTGATTCATATCTTTTAATTTCTTGCAAACTACATCTTAGGACCAGCAATAAAAATATCTGAATCAGATATGGATCCTGAAATGAAGAATGTTGCTTCTGAAAGGAGGTGATGCAATGCAAATGCTTTTCAATGAAATAGACGTGTTGAATTTGTGAACCAGCTGAAAGAGGTTTAATTGGGTGGAGCAAAATTGGAAATTTCAGATTAGTTTTCATTAGGCATATGAAACGCCCAATAATGCCAATTCCTAGAAATTATATTAAACTGGATTTATTTTTTGAGATTTCCGCATTATAAAATTATACACTATATTTAACTGTATGTACTTTGATATTTTCATCTCTTTTCATGTTAAAATCACTATAACTTAAAAAGTGCCCTACTTCTGGATGTGAACTAGGGCTGTCTTTTCCTCATTTTCCTTTAATCTTCTACATATCACCAAGCCCAGGGAACAGAAGGTGGCGAATGATGAAGAAAGAGATGGTCTGATTCACTGATCGTGTTTGTTCTATTGGCACTTAGCATTGGATTGAAAATAATAACAAATCTCATTTTTTTAATCATCTACCTCTATTGTAGTTGTTCACCTGTTCTTATTAAAAAGTAGTACAGAGTGGAAAGCATTTGAATTTAGTCACTTATCCCATACAGACATAATCTATATTATTGAAATAGATCATGGGTGTCAAACTCGTGGCGTTTCATGTTTTCAGCCTTTGCAGAGCTGTGGTTGACATGGCTTGTGTATGATGCATCCAGTCCATGGCATGCATTTTGACACCCCTGCAATAGGTCAAGGATATAAAGAATAGGGTGTTCTGTCCTAGGCTTCCTGAGGCAGTAAAAATCACCCACTTAGTCCCCCAAACCCTCTTTTTATTTAAATGGCTGTGAATTATGTTCATTCACAATCTGTAATGATTCACAACCAGTCTGTGAAAAGTCCGACAGAAGTCTGCCACAGTCTTTCAGTGTAAGGCTGATAAGCACCCACCTTTATCTCCCTTGAAATGCTGCCAGAGACCTAACTGCCAATTAGTTTTGCAAGGCCAAACAGAGCACAGAGTCAAATGGAGCTTCAGAGTTTAAACCAACCAGAACAAACAAAGTTGCTTCCTGCAAAGGCTCACGTCCATTTGCTCCTCTTATATATCTTATGGGTGGGGCCAATCATCTCCAAGCCTTAGTCCTGAGTCGCCCCATTTGTGTTAACTGTTCTTGCCTTCTGGCAGCTTTGTGCATGTGTACACTGGGAACAGACTACCCCTGATCCTCTACCTGGCTGATGTCAGACTCCAGAGGCAGCACATAACTACCAGATGGCCTGGCCCCCTCTCTGCCTCTGACTCAGAGCCCTTGTCTGAACCTTCCCCAGTCTCCAGATCTGGCCCATGTTCCTCCCCAACCTCCTCACTGTCCGACTCTACTGCCAGCTCTGCAGGTCACCACCACAACAGTGGGAGGATCTAAGGTGATAAGGAGTAATCCCCCTTTTTAATTAGAATTTTAGGTTTTTAGATTTAAGTTTACATAGGTTTTAGATTTTAAATTATGAGTTCCAGAACTTATCAGCACTTATCCATGCTGTGGGGGTATGTTTTAATTTTTTTTTAAACCACCAAACCACCAGAAACAAAGGCCAGCAACAAAAGGAAAAAGGGTGTTGAAAAGAATACATAAAAGGGGTCATAAATTGGAATTATAGTCAGGAGGAAACCCCAAACACAGACAAAATTATGTTTTAATTTTTAAAAATGGCTATATGAATAAGCAATTTAAAAAGCTTAGTGTGAATTGGACTTATTTAGAATCTATCCAACCTGATGTACAATCTGAAGCAGTATTAAGAAATAGAGTGTTTTATAGAAGCAACATGATAGCAGTATTCCAATATTTGAGGGGCTGGCACTAAGAAGCGGGGGTCAACTTATTTTACAAAGTACAGAAGGCAATCCATGAAACAATAGATGGAAACTAATCAAGGAGAAAAGCAACCTAGAACTCAGGAGAAACTTCCTAACAGTGAGAACAATTAACCAGTGGAGCAGCTTATCTTCAGAAGTTGTGGATGCTTCGTCACTGGAGGTTTTTAAGTTAAGACTCAACAGCCATGTTTTTGAAATAGTATAAGTTCTCCTGCTTGAGTAAGAGATAGGACTAGAAGACCTGCAAAGTCCCTTCCATGTCTATTCTGATTGATTAATATAAAAATATCAATGTTATTCAATGCTATGATTTGGGAAAAAACAATTGCTGAGTGGAGTGCAGCTATTCAGTTTTCCTTCACAATTTTCTATCCCAGTATTTCTCAGTCTTGGCAACTTTAAGGTATGGACTTCAACTCCAAGAATTTGGGCTGGGGGAATTCTGGCACCTGAAATCTACACTCTTAAAGTTGCCAATGTTCAACTTTCAGAGGCCTACTCTTCATTTGCTTCCTTGGGAAATGCTAACATGATAGCACATTTTTCAATAAAGATTTCACCTTGTCTTCCAAATGTTGGCTACAATAATTCAGCACTGGACTTTGCTGTTATAATTATTTCTAATGTAATGCCACTGTACTACAAAGTGCCCAAATGTGAATTTTCTCCTTAAAAATGAATTCACCCTATTTTACATTCTGAATTTAAGAACTACTTTGAACTTTGCATGTAAATACCTTTTTATGTATTTGTAAATAATGTAATTCTTTACACTGCACTGTACAGTATGACAAACCTGAACTTTGTTACTGCTTAACTTTCTCCCCAGGAACTCTGATTAATCACATTTTCTTTCCTGGATCTCCTAGTATTAGCATTCTTTCCGCCCACCAGTTCATTGGCTGAATCAAATGAAGCAATTTTGTACTTAAAGCAGATCTCTATGAAGGCCAGAAAAGTGCAATCAGTTTTGAAGATGAACTCCCTACTGATTTCCATAAGTAGCTTTTAAAAGAAGAAAAGTCAAAATGACACACTCTATTCCTAAACTGGTAGGATTTAGTTCTGTCTTACATAGATCCTGGCTCTTGTGCCATGGTTTTTCGCACTGACTCAGATGGTGAAATAACAATGGTGGTGTGGCCTAGAAGCATAAGATTTAGTGCAAGCAACTAGGACTTTGATTTGTTGACTTTCACGAGAGTCCCAGTTTTATGATGCTGTACACTCTTTGTTTCATTACAATACCCTACAATGATGGACTCTCCTAGGAAGATGTGTTAATTAACAGTTGGACAGATTTACATTCAGCTCAGAAAGGGAGGGAAGCTTTTGTTACATGATGTGTCATTCCAGCTATAAAGTGCTAGAAGATGGGGAGGAATAGGCATGCCAGTGTTCTAGTTGGGGAAGGATTCTAACACATTCATTTAAAGTCTATTTTAATAAAGGGAAGCCTAAAGATTAAAAAAATTACTTAATTAAGCCAAAGCAATCAAAAACCAACATGTGTATAGCTTATAAGACGGAAACAGCAACAGGAGCTTACTGAGAACGTTGGTGAGCCAGCATAAAGAACTGTGATTTATACAAGTATAGATTTGTGTAGTTGTATAGATTGCAAATGTATAGATTTGGAAAAGATAATTTCTTTAGGAATGTTGGGAAACAGGTGTCATAAAGTACCTTAAAAAATCCAATCAATCAGAACTATTTTATTTAATGGAATCAGAAAAAATCTGATGCCATAAAAATAAAGACAAATTGCAGCTTCTAATATTGGGTTCACCGACAAAAGGGCTAACAACAAAACCGCGGTGACAAAACTGAGTGTTCTAAAGTGCTCCAATGAATGAGCGCTGAATTGCACTGACAAGAGCGCGGTGACAGAAGCGCGGTGTAAAACTAAACCTAACCCTAAACGTAACGCTAACTCTAACCCTAACCCTAACCCTAAACCTAACGCTAACCCTAACCCTAACCCTAACCCTAACCCTAACCCTAACCCTAACCCTAACCCTAACCCTAACCCTAACCCTAAACGTAATGCTAACCCTAACCCTAAGCCTAAACCTAAGCCTAAACCTAAGCCTAAACCTAAACCTAAGCCTAAACCTAACCCTTACCTTAAGTTAAATCAGCTTTCTGTTGATGCGCTGTTGTAAAGCGCCCTTCTGTCTCCGCACTGTTGTTGCTGCGCTATTGTCAGCGCGTTGATGATGTCACGGTTTTAGCGACGCGGTTTAGTCGGGCGCGAATATGTTGTTCGCCCTTTTGTCAGGTCACGCTAATATTGTCCTATTTTGTATCGCCAATGATGATAAATTTTCTAGAAGTAGATAGATAGTTTGTTTGGCCCCTGTTAGCAATTATAAACTTATAAAGCATTGTAGACCTCTCGCATTGTAGACTTAGCTTTGTGCAGGGAACTGAACAGCTTTAATGTATATTCTATATAGAACTATCTATCATCTCTCTCTATATCAAAATCTAATATGTAATAATTAATTTGATCTGAGTTATAGCAATTTTTTCAATGTAATACTTAAATTCAAATGAAGAAGAACCAGAAAAACCTAGGCTTGCAATAATATTTTAAATATTGTAAGATATTTAAAAAACAGATTGTTAGTAATTTTTAAATAATATACACGCATCAATGGAAATAACATAATGTACTGAGATTTATAAAACATAATAAAAAGGGAAAAATTAAAATGAAGAAAAAAGCAAAAAAAGCTTCCAACCAAAGAAAAATCTAAATTCCCCCAAACCAAAATCAATATATCAATCAAATAAAAATGTAGAACATTTGATAAAAAGAAGAATCAAAAAGTTATGTTTATTATGTCTTGATCACCAGACATGGTGGGTCACCAAGGAAAGTGACTTGGAGATACCCTTCACCCCATTCCATGATCAGGAATGCTTCCATTCGGTCTCAACCAAGTCTCAGTATGCCCTCCAATATCCAGTCCATTTAAAAAAATCAGCACTATCATCCATAATCTGGTCCCAATTAAGCATAGAACCCTTACAGGTGTAATATCACATCCAAATCAATGCAAAATAATTGGATGCTATGACTATTTCTTGCTGAAATATAGGCTTTGTTCGGAAAACTTGCATTTAATGCATTTCTGAAAAGTTAAAATAAATTTTCTCCTATAATGATCATCATTAATCAAAGCTTATGCTGTTTTGTTACTACTTTTATAGGAATCCAATTTTGCCTAGAAATTTGGGAAATTGAATAAATATCAAGATGAATAAGATTGGTCAATTCCTTTTAATTGGAGGCATAGATTTAATGCAGTAACAGAAAATAAAGACCTAGCATTGTTGTTTTTTGAATTTAATTGTTTCATTTCACTGGAGCTTTGCAAACACATTGTAGTTGGGAAATAATTTGTTGCCTTCAAAAATTTCTTCTGAAAGCTAGATTTTCTAGTGTTGACATAGCATGTCAAGGAGACACACCATAAATTAGCTAATTTTTATATTCCTACAGTTGTGCAGACTCCTGAAATGTGGAAATAACCTCTGATCATAGCCAAATTATTGCAAAACATTTTATGAACCTTTACAACTCATTACCTTCCATCTGCTGCTGTTTGCCTTGGGAATATTGAGTTCTTGTTCTCTTTATTTCCTTAATAAAATTAGTTATTTCTTAGTCAGATGAGACTACCATTAGTACTGTCACAAATATAATGCTTCTTTTAATTTGTGGCTCCATCCAGCTAGGGCAATGACCTAAGGATTATTCCTTTGCTTCAGAAACCTTAGAACAGTATGAGGTGTATTTTGTACTTAGCAGAGTCTCAGGTTGTGTAACATTTGTAGCTTCAGAAATTGTAAATGAATTGAAAGAATACTTTGGAGAAGGTATGAAAGAGAGATTAAAAGTAAACAATGGAACAAATTATTGATGGGGGACATGGAAAGCCATTAGAGAGGAACTTCAAAAACTAAATCTTTTCAGTTTAGAGATTGAAGCAAACAGGGGAAAATACTCAAAATAAAACACCTTGAATTTATTTAATGTAGAGAGACAGAGAGAAATTGTGACTGACTTCCAAGATTCTGCTTTTAATACCCAATAACATTAAAGTTGCATTCCCTCACAATATTTGTTTTCTTGATCTGGCCTCTCTTTGCCTCTCTTGAAGGTGTGGTGATAATCTCAAAAGCCTTTTATCACAGAGGCACAAAAGGTGCTTTCAAGTCTGGAAGATGGAGACAGATCCTCCAGGCATTGTTATGGCAACAACAAATAGATATTAAAATAGTGAATTCACACAAAACCATGATACAGAGGAATGGGCACATGGCTTGTTTTAAACAGGAGAGAGGCTCCACATTTTTTTAAAAAAATATTTATTTACATGTCTTATATAGCTGCCCACCTTATTTTTGCACAACTCCAGGCAACTTACAATGAAACAAATAAAAGCACATAATACATAATAAAAAACATATATCAGGTAGGATGATTTAATCTATTATTCATACAACCTAGAGGTTGTAACACTCAACCCATTTCTGAGGTTTAAACACAAAGACAAGTTTTCAAGGCATTATAAAAGACCAAGAGGATTGGGCCAATCAAACCTCAGGGGGAATTATGTTCCAAAAGATTGTTGCCATGGAAGAAAAGGCTCCCTTTCTGGGCTCCATCAGCCAACATTCCTCAGTTAACAGTACCTTGTGCATGCCCTTCCTAGCACATCAGATAGACTGAGTAAAACACTTGGGGATAGACAGTTCTGTAAGTAACATAAAATGTGAAGGGTTTTAAAGACGATTACCTTGAATTGTGCCTGGAAGCACACCAGAAGCCACTGCAACTCATGTAGCAATGGTATCACATGTGTTG
Source organism: Thamnophis sirtalis (assembly GCF_051295495.1). Classification (NCBI taxonomy): domain Eukaryota; kingdom Metazoa; phylum Chordata; class Lepidosauria; order Squamata; family Natricidae; genus Thamnophis; species Thamnophis sirtalis. The sequence goes on from NW_028261381.1 coordinate 89,991,217, forward strand.
AAATAGCTGGCACCAGAAACTGCCTGCATAACTGATTTTTGCACCATTTGAAACTTTTCAAGGGCAACCCCACATAAAACGCATTACAGTAGTCCAAATTGTTCAGAACTTTATTGCCACTCAGTTTGATTTGAACTAAATCCTGTTGCACCCCCACAGTCTCTGGTAGAATGGAGTGGAGCTAGTGGAGCTATATACAAGTAATAGTTCACCACAAACTATCAAATGACCTCAACCAGAGGTTTCATGTACAGTAAGTGTTAAACAGGAGTAGATGAAGTATAGAATGCTGAGGTAACCCACAAATAAGAGCCCCTGGGTGGATCTTTTCTGGATATCAATACTGACTGGAACTCACCTGGATGAAGCAGGAGAATGAGCACATTATGCTGCCTCCCACCTCCAATTCCTGGAACCATTCCAGAAAAATACCCTGGTTGATGATATAGAATGGTACTGAGAGATCAAGAATGAAAGGATGGATGCATCACTCCCATCTCATTCCCACCAGAGGTCATTCAAAAATACAATCAATGCTATCTCAGGCCCATACCTAGGCCTGAACCCTAACTGAAAGGGTTAGGGTTCAACTGCTTCTTCTTCCAGAGTCCACTCAAGCTGCAATTCTCTGCAACCTGGAAAGGAAAGATTTGGAAACCAAACAAAATTTGTTTAGAATAGTGGGATCTAGAGATGGTCCCTCGAGGATGTAAATAACTACCTTTTTTTTTTTAGAGAGAGTGGAACTATTCCTTCCTTCAAAGATGAATTAACCATTGCCAGAATCCAAATACAGTCCCTTTCCTGAGCCCTTTACCAGCCAGGGATGTGTATTAGAGAAGTGGCTGCATTAACAGGCCTAATAACCCTGTCCAGTTCCTCAGGCACAACAGAATCAAATTATCCCCCATATAATCAAGCTAGACCCAGCCCCAATAAGCTCTACAGGATCTGTATCAAGGCCAGAGTAGAACTTACATTCTTTTGTTCATCTGATGCCTAGCATAATCCAGTAGACTTGCAGGCAAACCTTAACACAACTCCAACCCACTTGTAAAACAACCAGGGTGTTCTTTCTCTACCACCAAAGCTGAAAGGTAGGATGGTCAAAATTAATTTCTGACTTTCATTAACCAATATGAATTATTTATGGTGAATTGTGGTGTTTCTACAGATCATTTTAAATGTGCATTTGTTCTTTACACTGCTGAAAGAGAGACCACCAATAAGAGGCTGTACCCCTTATTAACGTCAGTGATCCATTGTATAATTAACACAACCTTCACCCAAATATTTGAGGCTAGTTTTGATATTCTGTCCAGAAGAGCAACAGCAAATTGAAAGATTTGCAAGCTAAAGCTAAGTTTATACATATATACCTGGTTTTCAGAGATGTGGGTAAAATGATTTATGGAAATCATTAGTCTAATTTAAGGAAGGATCTGCTGATACGTTGAGAGATGAATTAGTGAGACAAGGCACAACAGAGAATTGGACAATTTAAAAAAAATGTTATATGTTAATTGCAACAGGGGGATAGGGGGGGGACTTTTCCATCCCACTCTTCTCTTCCAGACTTGTCCATTGACCTTGGCAAGCTACTGGACCCATTTATAAATGAGAGATGAAGGAGTAAGTCTGAAGCCAATGCCTTAAATAACTTGCTTGGCTCATCTTTGTATGCAGGATGGCAAAGTGTTTCTAATGGAGAAGATATTGTAAGGAATTTAGAGATAACCTTGGAAAAAGTATGAAGTCATTAAACAGATTCTTGAACAAGAAAGTACACAGTCCAGAGACGGGAGCAGGCATCAGGAGGAAATTGAAAATAATCCCACATTGACTTTATCTAGTCTAAAATGGAACATAAACATACTTAGATAGATTTTCAAAATTATTCCTGCACCTTAGAAAAAATAATGTAGCATTTATGGTATATTTTCAGTGTCTGTTTATTGACCTGGCCTAACTTGAAGGGCTGATATAAAATCTAGGCTTCAAATTCATGGCCAGTATTCTTCCTTTACCCTCCTTTTTATCTTTTCTTTTAGGTCCAGACCGACATCGATAAAGTTTTAATTTGTGGTTAGTAAATGCATTACTGTGGTGGAATGTAGTCTGGATCCCCATGGGGAAATGGCTGCATTTCAGAGAGCAAACAGATAGCAAAGCTTGGTTAGGGGAAAGGGGAGGAAGAATTAAGAAGACTCCTTCCTAGCAATTCCCAAAATATATCAATAGTAAAGCAAATAGTTGGTTTAGTTTGGCAAGATTTCTATCTGTAAATGAGGAGCAATATAGGAAACTGCTCAGAAATAATTCTATGTGTCTTTCATGGGTCTTCAAATTACAATTACCCTCTAATTTTACTTTCACGCTTTCTCGCTGAAAGGAATGAACTAACCCTTTGGAAGAAATGGTGCTGTCCTTGGTACTGATGTCAGTATTTCTTAGAGCAATTTTTTATCCACAAGTATTTATAGTTCAGGATATTTTTAGCTATTTAGAGGTAAGTTCCATTAGTAATGCCCTGGCCAACCAAAATTAGATTCTCAGCCTAACTCCAATTGTTTATGTTTAGATCTCCTAATTAAGTTTTCTATAGTACTTTATGATACTGTATGCGGGAGACTTTCATTCAGATAAAACTGCTGTCACTGTAAATTAATCCATGATTGACTACTTGATTGATTTTGATAAATAGGATGCACAAATCAAAATAAATCTTGTCTTCCTCAGTGTTGTATGTATCCAGATAATATTCCATTCTGACAATTTATCTGTCAGTTTAATCTTTTTAAATTAAAGTGTTTATTATGAAAATTGTACATAATATTAAGAATTTTGAATAGTACACTATCTTTAGTATTTTCACTAACCAATGAATAAAATATCTGAATGAAAGATGGGATATAAATCTAATAAACAAAATTAGTTTTATAAAATGCTTATACGTACATGAACACTGTTTTATTTTGTATCAGTTTTTCCAGCAAAATTATGACAACTATCAGAAAACTCTGGCATTGCTGTCATACAAAGTACTTTGAATTACTTCACTTCAAGTAAAATGAAATGTCTGTGAATCTTTTATTATTCCACTCCTATTGATAAAATATTCTATTATGGAGATCAAAGACAGCTGCGTTGGGAATAGATTTCCTACCATAGATACATCTTTCTAAATAAATTATCTCCTGGTGTCCTTGATTTAAAGAAACTCAGTAATGATAAAAAGCCATTGAAATATAATTGATATAAGAATTATTACTAATATGTCTTTTTCTTTTCAGCAAAAGTTCAAGTCAGGATTTGTTGTTAAATAATCTGTGCGTTCCTCATGTACATTGTATATCCTATATATATTGTCCATAGCAAAGCAGAGAAAAGATTTTTCAGTTTTATTCACATTATGAGTCAAGTCTACAGTTGGTTTTCATGAATGTGACAATTTTAATTTTCTTATGAATTCAGTGGTTTTGGGGGATTTTTCCTCATTTTTTCCCTAATTTCAAGAGGGATAGAAAAGTATATTGCTTAATAGTAATTTCATATAAACATCTAGGATATCATTATGTTTGTGTATGTTCATGATACTTGCTAGTAGTATGACTGCTACAAACCATTACTATTTATAACTAAATCAAGGCACAAAAGTGTGTGTGTGTGTGTGTGTGTGTGTTTGTTTGTGTATGTACAGTATGTATATAAAGCCACTGTAAATCAATGCAGTAACTTTGGAAATGTAGTCCTTGTACTTTTTTGGGTAGGGGAATATTAACTTCTGAGTTACACCATTTGAAAGAACAAAAGCAACCAACTTAATTGATTCAATTAAATTCTTTAGCTCCTAATGTACTGTTTCTATACAATTAAAAAGGGTTGTAGAACTAATGATTCTATTGTTAACATTATTCAGCAGAATGTATTTACAAGTTTTTTTTAAAAAATACAGCATAATTAATTTGGAAGCAAATGCTGGTTTAGAAGAAAGTGTTCTAGAATCTTATTTTTTTTAAATGATTGAATTATAAGAATATAATTAAAGCTTTTGAATTTACACTAAGGTTTGCTTTGAAGGATGAGGTAAAGAAAGTACTCTTATTGGTGGGATACAGTATCTTCTGCTCCTAAATGGGGATGTTGCTAGGAGATTTTACAATATTATTCTTTGTGTATTTCATGATCTCAGACCAATTATAGCTAATCACATGACTTTCAGTTGTGAGCCAATTCCCAGGACACCAGAACAGCACCTGCTTGTTCAGAAAAACATACACACATACATACACACAAACACAACACAAAAAATCCCCCTCAAAAGAAGAAAATGAGAAGAAAAGAATACACAACTATAGGCACATTCCAGAAATTGAATATTTTATTAATATGACCATCAGTATTAAAATGATTTATCACATATTTTGAGACTTAAATATTTTTGTAGAATTTAGCAGAATTCATACACACACACACACCAGTGGTGGGTTCTGGATCCCGTTGCAACCGGTACGGCACATGCATGAATACTTACCGCCTGCGATAGTCTGTGACACTCCAGCTGCTCAGTGGAGTGTCATGCAGGTGCCGTACAGTCCATGCACATGCGCAGAAGCCCCGATTGGCTCAAATATTGATAAGGAGGACAGCGGGCTGGTGGGCCCTCCTGAGCACCATACTGGAATGGTACTTGGTGCTCCCAGCAGGCACTAGTACGCCCATACTGGGGTGTACCGGTTGTATTCCACCATTGATACACACACACACACACACACCTGTATTTCAACTGTGAAACTTGAAGTCTAATTAGGGGACATTGATATATGTAAGTCTGAAATCTAAAGCCTAATAAAAATCCTATGAACCTTTGAAATTCAGAGCTGCTGGGGATTATGAAAAATATAATATCACAATTTTCATTAAGAACTAAGTAATTAAGTAATCTATGAGAAGAGTTTGCTAGGAGGAAACTAAAAAAATCCACGTCAGTTCTGATGGCAATTAACACACTGTATTTTATCTTTTTGGTATGTTATCTCTGAGGAATGGATTGGTTTGAATATAACCTGCTTATTATTCATAATACCTCATAAATAAACACCTCTCTCAGTTTTTCTGAGAGAAAGCAATGCTTTATTTATTAGATTAACCATCTAAATTGATCTAAATTCTGACAAAATGTATTTATCTACAGCTATGATTGATTGAAGTAAGCCTTTTCATAATAGTTTAGAAAATGTCTTGTTTTCACTTATTGTAGTTTCAGGAAGGGAGGGGTATACAAATCTAACATTGCAAAATATCATAAAATCTATGCCATAGAGAAAAAAAATATGTTGAATCATTTTTTGATTAGAAAAGAACATTACCTTTTTAGGACAGCAGTGATTCACAGGGAAAAATATATGAGTCAATGACTACTCAAATTTTTAGTTATTAACAAATAGTGTATTAATGTTTTAATGATCAGATGGTTGCCTAATTACAAATAGAACTAGAGCAGACCTGTCAAACTGACAGCTCAAGGGTTGGATACGTCATGCGCAGGCCACGCCCACCCCAACTCCTCAAAGGCAAAAAATGTCACGATATGTCATGATCTGGCCTGTGATGCAATTGAGTTTGACACCCGTGAACTTGAGTTTTATGGAACAAATGGCATATAGAGAAAGAATATTCGTCTACTGGAAGTTTAGAACACAGTTAAAAGTTAATGCAGAATAGAGTGAAGAGTGAAATACAAATAGAGCAAGAAAAAGGGAAAGAAGGTTCTATCAAGTGATCAATAAAAATATATAGGTTACTGTTAAGTGCTGGTCATTCTATCATAAAAACTTTGCACTGAACTGACCAGGAAAGGCTCAGATTCACTGAAACTCTGATCATTTGACCAAGTGGACAGGATGATTCTCTGGTGTTAGAAAATAGTGGATGCTGGACATAGCAAGGAGGATGTGAAAAACTGTGTTGAGGGAGTCCCCCTAACAGGAGACCTTATTCAGATAGTGAGGAAACTGAATTAAACAATATTTAGATTGTACTATCACACATTTCTTTTATTTTGGCTGCTTGTGATGTTACATTATCACTGCTGAGGAGGGAGTGTACATTGTGCAATGCAAAGCTTCTCTGTGAATTAATTTTGGCTGACAGTGTTCTTAACAACTGACAGTTCTAAATATAGCCTGATGAGCAAAAAGACATTGCCCTTAGTTTGGCAAATCACACTGCAGTTATTATATATATATGAAAAAGTAAATCGTTCAGAAACTAGGACCTGAAAGATTTGAATCAACATTTTTTTTTTCTGCAGATGGATTTCTGTTCTTTGTTAAAAATACTTAGGAGCCTGAAATAATTAATTTTGCACCAGATTGTTTTGTTCTCTTGCTAAATCAGTTGCCATATACTATTTTTTCAAAGCATTAGGAAACAACAGTTGAGAACTCATGACCCCAGCTTTTTAAATGAATGCTTCTTATGTATTTTCTAATGTACTGTATATCCATGCTTTATGGACTTGTCTTCAAAGTATTTTATCCACCTAAAAAAACAACACTGATCAAATTGCTTAAGAAGTCAAAGGAATGCTCTACATGGGGCTGCCCTTGAAGAGCATCTGGCGACTTCAGCTAGTTCAGAATGCGGCCGCGCGAGTGATCGTGGGCGCACCTCGGTTCGCCCACATAACACCTATCCTCCGCGAGCTGCACTGGCTACCTGTTGATCTCCGGGTGCGCTTCAAGGTGCTTCTCACCACCTATAAAGCCCTTCATGGTAGTGGATCTGCGTACTTGAGAGACTGCCTCCTGCCAATTACCTCCTCTCGACCCATCAGATCTCAGAGATTAGGCCTCCTCCGAGTGCCATCTGCCAGCCAGTGCCGGCTGGCAACTACGCGGAGGAGAGCCTTTTCAGTAGCAGCTCCAACCCTCTGGAACGATCTCCCCATGGAGATTCGTACCCTCACCACCCTTCAGACCTTCCGCATAGCCCTCAAGATCTGGCTATCCCGTCAGGCCTGGGGGTAAAGAGTATAATCTGCCCCCACCCGAATGTTGAATGAATGTTGCTCGACTTTTAATTATATATTGTGTTATATGTCATTGTATGTTCCCCTTCCCATATAAGTTGTTAGCCGCCCTGAGTCCCCTCAGGGAAAAGAGCGGCCTATAAATAAACTTATTCTATTCTATTCTATTCTATTCTAATTGTAGTGTTTAACCAAGTGGCAGAAACCATTAATGTACTAGTCAAACAACCATTAACTGGTAAAAACTTTTCTAAATATTTTTAAAATCCTTTTAAATGCCAAGAAAGATGTGATTTCCTGGAATATTCAAATCTTCACTCACCTTTAGAGAAGCTGTGAAATTGCATGCTATTATTATTTTTTTCAAAAATGTATTTATGCCATCTCCATTCACTTTAAATTCATGTGATACATACATTTTAAATGACACCATTCTTTGAGTGGCAAATGCATCTCTGGATATAAGTACATCCAGATGACTTAATTTTCCCCTACAGCAAGTGTATGAAGCATCTACCCAAATTTGATCCAATTGCATTTTCTAGAGCAAATGTTTAGAATTGTTTAAAGATCCAAGAAGGTCTTCGTTGTTTGTCGAATTTTTGCAAGGAACTATTTGTGCAAACAGCCTGTTTTTTGGAGCCTTTAGGTCACATTTTTCCATATGTTTTTTCTGCATGGTCTAATTGACCTCAAATACTACAGGACACTGATACATATCTGTGGTTGTTTTCATGTATATAATGTTGTATCTACTGAGATTTGGAAGAGTCTGATATTGTATTACGTTACAGAGGAATTCAAAAGAGTTCATAAAAAAAGAATCTTGTTAAAATGTAAGTAACCTTTGGATGTTCTGTACTGGTTTAAACTTTTGGCTTATGACTATTGTTAAATTATTATTTATTTTGGTTTGCAAAGATGATTTACACAATACTACTATATATAATTTGTTTATTGAAAATAAACAATTATAATAGTAAAAGCTAACACAAACTAAAGAAAGAAAAAATAGATAGGAATAAAAATGTAACAAAGAAAGAAAAATAAAGAAAGATATAATAATATAATATATAAAGAAATGATTTCCAGCTTTCATCCCAGCAGGTATAAACAAAATTAGTACTTTATAATTAATTCAAAACCTTATTGTAAAAGTTTCAATATTCCAAGTTTATTTGGAACCTTAGTTCATGTATAGTATGATAAGATAAGAATCTTATCTATCTATTTTAATACAGCAAAACACTTTAGATTCTTTACATTCTTAAACCTGTAATTAAAGTTTTATTTCATTCGATTAAAGGCAGATTCAAACTTGTCATTCCAAAGATCTTGAATATCTTAGAAGGAGTTAAGGAGAAATTTCCAAAAGTGATTAGAAAAAGAGATGTATGAATGTGTCCTTTAAAAGTCTTCACCACAGTTGCAAGCAAGATGGCCATTTCCATCATCACTGGGGGCTCAAATTTATGGAAAATCACTGTCTTGTAGTCTCGTGATGAGCAGCCAACAAGAACGCATATGGCTGATCTCCCCTCCTCTTCTTATGCAGAGAGGTTCAAAGAAACTGATTTACTTACCAGTCCCTTGATCTTTGCCTGATTATTGGCTCCATTTTTACAGAGCTGTCTTCAGTTCACTGGAAGCGCATCAATGAAATATTAATTATTGTGCTTTATTGTGCTTGTAGAGGCTTGCTTTCAGGGAAAAATAAGAATGTAAAGCTTCAAACAAACAACAAAATTAACTTACATTTTACAATATGGCCTGGGGAGGCATGTGTCTGCCATCAATACTTCTGTATGCCTCAGAGCTAAGGGTAAGATGGAGCTTAAGGGGGTGGGGTCCTTTTTCTATTTGCTAATGGCACTTACTTCTGCTGTGGCCATCAAGAAAAGAAGTTGTTTATGCTGAAATTTTCCATATTAAAAAGACAGGAGCTTTTAATCAAGTTAAATAATAGAATTAGGTTAGAATCAATCTTTTCACTGCGTAACAAAATGTACGAGTTTTTCATTTAACGCAATGAAACATGTAAACAGTAAACAGTAACAGAGTTGGGAGGGACCTTGGAGGGTCATCTAGTCCAACCCCCTGCTCACATAGGAGACCTGTATTAGGGATTTGAACTGCTGAACTGCTGACCTTCTGATCGACAAGCTCAGAAAGGTATGGATCTGAATTATAAAACATGGCGTATGTTTTTCCTAGAGATGCAGAAAGAAAATACATTTATTTTTTATGTCATGAATGGAGGAATCCTACAACATGCATAGCACAATATAATCTGTTGCTATTGTGTTTCCTGCAGGTTAGTATCACCATACACTTTGTGTCACTTCAGGGCTCATATTCCTATAAGCAGGCAACATGATGATATTTGATTTAACTAGGTTTTAAACCTCCCATAGCTATGTTTCTGCTTCTGAGAAAAGAACATTCCCCATTGCCTGAGAACCTAAGAATGAACCATTTTTTAAAACAAAATGCAATTCCTTTGGCTCTATTTTCACATACATATCTGTTCTCTCTTTCATATCCACAATGCAGATTTCCTTTTGGGTAGTATACTGTTAGAAAATAAATAGGAAATGATATAATTGCTGACAATTGGGAACATAGATGCTGTGTGTTTTGCAAATGGTGTATATCATCATTTATCCTAATTACACAAAACTTTATTCATGCATAAGTTTAATGAAAACACATTTATTTTCTTTAGAGCATGTATTCAGTATTGCTAGAGCAGGAAGCAAGAGTAGAAGGGGACAAATATAGAATCCAATTCCATTTAAACATTATTCTCTGTTTAAAAAAGCGTAGGCTAAGAAAATGCGTAATCACAGGATTACTAAATTAATCTAAAATTCACTTCGCTTTCTACTATCAAAATTATATTCTCTACTGTGGATTACAATGCTTGTTCATTTCAAAGCTCAGAACTATTTTTATGTCATGTAGAAAAATCAAATCACTCTGATTTTACACTCATATTTTGTCCCCATAATCACTGCTGGTAAGCCATTGGTTCAAGTCCAAAAATAAAAAAATGACAATTCTGTATTTTACCATTATCTTTGTCCCCATAATCATTGTTGATATTGCCTCGCATTAAGTATCTGCCCAACACTGCTGTTGTTTTCAGTTGAGCTGTTCAAAGTTGTTCCAAATTTAGACAATCCAAATTCTTTCTAAGTCTTTGTGATATTACAACCAGTTTCCCAACAGCAATTGATGTCATTGTTGATGACTTCTTTACATCTGAATATTATCCTACCAATTCTTTGCCTTCAAAATTATTGTCTCTTGAAATGGTTTTGGATCTTGGATAAGGAAGGAATGAGTGAGCTGTTACACAAAATAAACGTAGTTTAGAAAAATTGAAAAACCGATGCACTCCATGGACATTTTTGAAAGCTACTGAAGGAAAAAATGGACAACACACAAATCTCAATAAAGCAGAAAATATAAGAAATAAACTCATACCTCTGCTTTGATTTTATTTTATTTAGTATAAGATAGCACTGAAAAAAATTCTGACAGGCTTTCAAAATTCTGTTATTCTGCCTATGATTTTAAAAAAAATTCTTCTTCTGAATTAATGAATTTCATTTTATTAAGTTCAATGACTGCATGTTTATTAAATCCAAACACTTTACTCCTGAGCAATGTTTAGCAGTGATCAATTTATTGATCTGGCATATGGTTATTGATCATATATGTGAAAAAGGATGGGTGGTAAAAGTGTTCAAAATCTAAGACAAGCACTGATACTATGCACTCATTCTTTCTTTTAGCTTAATTAATGTAGAGCCTTTCAAAGAATAGGTTTAGTTGTTCTATAAATAGAAGAGAAGAGAACAGAATAATAGCGTTGGAAGGGACCTTGGAAGACTTCTAGTCCAACCCCCTGCTCAGGCAGCAAAACCATATACCATTTCAGACAAATGTTTGTCCAAGCTCTTCTTAAAAACTTCCAGTGTTGGAGCATTCACAACTTCTGGAGCAAGTTGTTCAGATGATTAATTGTTCTAGGATGCTTCTCTACTTAATTAGTTTCAATCCATTGCTTCTTGTCCTGTACTCAGGTGCTTTGGACAATAGCTTGACTCCTTTTTTGTGGCAACCACTGAGATATCAGAACACTGCTATCATGTCACCCCTAGTCCTTCTATAAGTTGCAGATCCACATAACAATAGCAAGTGTTCAATTTACATTTGGCTCCCATGGGTAGAAACATATCACAGAAAGTTGGCTGAGGGCTTCATTGAAATCAATATTTACTATAAATAATTCCATACTATACCAATTGATGTCTATAAAGAAATAGAGTTTAGTCTGGTATGACTTATTCTATCATCCAGGCTTTCAGTAATCAAAACAATTCAGTAAACAAAACAATAGCAATAGCCCTTAGACTTATATACTGCCCCAAGGTGTTTTACAGTACTCTTTGGTCAGTTTACAATGTCAGCATATTGTGCCAAACAGTTTGGGTCCTCATTTTACTGACCTTGGAAGGATGGAAGACTGAATCAACCTTGAGCCCCATCAGGATCAAACTCCTGGCATTGGTTAGAGTTAGCCTGCAATATTGCTTTATAACCACTGGGCCACCAGGACACCAACAAACTTGGAAGATGTAGAATTACTTCAATGTAGCACTGAAATATTAAAATAGGATGATAATAACCATATATCTCCCTAAGTTATATTGAGGTTAAAGATATTGGAAATTGTTTTATTTCTGTTTTAGTTTATTTTATTAAAACATGCATACATATTCATTTTATTAACATTTGATTGCAAAGTGTGTGGAGAGCATTTATATTACACGTGATAAAAATGTGACATGTAATATAAATGATCTCCAAGCAGTTTACAATCAAATTTTAAAACAAAAAAAGTCATGAGAGATAAATATTACAGATGTAAGGGAGAAGATCTGTTTCCACCATTCACACAGGAAAATAGTTGGTTTTCAAAAGGCATAAAACAATGTAATAGTATATGCCACTGAATATCAGGGGAAGAAATATCATCTCAATATATTTTGTTGTCTGATACATAGCTATTTATTTTTGCTGTGCTATTCAGAATCAAATTTTAATGGCTCAGGTATCTCATCAAAAACTTATTTATATTACCTTAATAAGCTTGACAGGATTGGTATTACATGGGGATTCATTGATTTTATATATATACAGTATGTATGTGTGTATGTATGTATGTTTGTATGTATATGTATGTATGTATGTCTTGACATATTCCGGTCTTTTCCAGTGTAAGATTGAGAGTATCTTGGCGATGTTTCAACGAGGTCCCACTCACCATCTTCAGGCTGGTGCCTTCGGCTTCGTGCTTGTGCGAGCAAAGCATGATCGGAACTGCCATATTTCTATAAATATTGGTGGGGAGTGCTGAAGCATTGGAGATTAATATGTTTGTGAGAGTGTGTAATTCAGTTTTCAGGTGGTCTTTGAATTACACACTCACAAACGTATTAATCTCCAATGGATTCCAAAGAAAAACAATTACCAACCTAATCCAAAGGGAGACTCCCCCCAAAAACCGAGACACAGAACAGGACAAAGGCATCGTCCTCCTTCCTTACATCAAAGGCACCACTGCAAATTTGCAATGCAGTGTCCTGTGAGATTGAGATCGTTTGATATTACATTGTCCTTGTTTTGATTCCTGATGTCAAAGTTGTATCCAGTAATTCTTTTATGCAAAGTTTGGCTTGTTTGTCATTTGGAGAATCCACAGGGACATTGTTGTTAAGTGGTGGTATGTATTATATCAAAGGAAGAAAACTTGAAGGTGCCTCTAATTGTACTGGCATGTGAGAATGACCTTGAGGAACAAGGGAGGAGATGCTGCCTAGGAAACAATCAGATAAGAAAAGTGGAAACCCCTAGTGCTTTAACAATCAGAAGAAAAATCTTAGAAAAATCAACCTAATTGATCAGGTGGTTAAAAGAGGCAGCTGGAAGTTTTTGCCTCCAGATTTGCAAGATTCTGTTAATTTAGCCTTTCAATAATGTAGGATTAACCCATGTTTCCTGACTGACGGCTGATGCTAATCCTCTGTGTTTACTTTTAGGGTCTGTGCTGTTCCTTGCTGGTATAGCTATAATGGCGAAGTAGATATATGAGTTGGGGGCAGACAAAAAAATAGAATCATTTCTGATTAAATAACTAAAATACTAGTCCTTCGTTTTTGTTTTCTTTTCATTTATAACATTTATTAGAATTCTTTATGTTAGCAAATATGTTCTAATTCTGTTGCATTTTGTGGATAAACTTATATTAGAGGAGTATGTAGCAGAAAGATGAAAGAATAAAATAAACAATAAACCATTTGGATTGCAACCAAATGTTCCCAGGAAACATTTCAGAGATCATACAATTACTTGAACATCTTCCATAGAGTTTCAGCAGATTTATTATTTGCCACTGGTTCAGATACCACGTTACCCTTCTTCTTATCTCATACTCTTCTTTAGCTAGAAACTGTCCAGTTCATTAGATTGCTCAGAATCCTCAAAGAATTAAATAGGATTGTTGTGCCTGTTCATCTTTGGCTTTTTTCCCCATATGAAGCAAGAAATGCAAAAAAAAAAAAAAAAATGTGGAATGAACAGCAGTTGTCATGGCAACTTCTATCATTACACCTTTAAAAAATATTTAATGCTTTTCAAATGTTTCCTGCGTGCCCATTACAGTGATGTAACTTTTTAAAATTAGTACAACTTTCTTTACTGAAGTACACCTTCAGTATTAAGCATAGTTGTAAAATGGCATTAATTGAGGATAATCCATTTATACTTCATTTTCAGCAGAAAGAATAATAGTCCACTTTATTATTACTGTAGGTACTTTAGAGATGGATTAGTTTTCTAACATTACATAGTCTAACAATGGTTCACTCTTAACTTTTAAAGTTTCACTTTAGCTTTACTAATTGAAACTAGAAGAGGAGGAATTATTGATTTAAACTAAGCAATTTTAGCTACAGAACATTTATTTTCCTCTCTTCATTTCAGTGGTAACTCTATGTTCTTTGTGTTACCTTGTAGGAAAATAGTTTTAGTGAGTCACATTGTAACATAGAAAGTCCTCTGCTGTGTCAAGGACGATTGATAATTAAGGAAGATTGATAATCAAGGGAGACTTATAATTAAAATATATTCAAAAACAAACAATAAACTTTCTCTATATTACATTAAGTGATTTTTGTTAAAGCATGTTTCTCTGATACAGGTTGTTTAATAACCACTTGAAGATGTGACAGGGCTGAAAAAAGTTACTTACGACTAGCTCTCATGTATGGCCATCGCGGCATCTTCCTGTCATATAACCAAAATTTAGGTGCTTGGCAATCAGCATGTATTTATGATGGCAGTATCCTAGGGTCATATGATTTTATTTATGACCCTCCCAACGCTATTTCGACAAAGTCAATGGAATTGACTATGCAAACAAAAAAGGTAATAAAATCAAGTACATAATGACCACATTGCAATAGAAGTTCAGTCTCAATTGTGTTCCTAAATCAAGGATTATATGTAAATCTTTATAATAAACTTTTATGTTCACTTCTGTGAAATTAGGAATCTCTTGAGTTTACTGTTGGATTTATATGATTCAGGTACAGGTTATTTTTTAAAAAAATGAGTCCTAGAAAAGGTTGTGGACTTTGATAAATTAAGTTTTAATGTTGTCTTGAAGTAACTTTCTAATTATTTTCAGGTCCAAAACTAAAGGTAAATATGGAATTTAAAAAATAGAATTTTATTCTTAAATGAGAGAACTGAAGAGGTTGTTTGGATGAGAAGTGAAACATTTGCAAGGAAAAAAAAACAAGAAAGTCCAGTTGCCTTTTGAAAAGCACCTTTGGGACAACCATGACCTGGATGCTTGAGAATTTCCATAAATGAGAAAATGTACAGTTGTTCTCTCATCCCAGTTCAAGATGCTGCTTTTGATTTTAAACTGTAAATAGTATTGTCCAGTATATATTCCAAACCCAGCATGTTCTATGACAACTTTCCGAAGAATTTAAGTCAATGCTAAGGCCCTTTTGTGTCTGCCTATACTTTGGTGAATGGTTACTTACAAGTAGAACCAAACAAATCTATTATTTCTACTTCCCCCATGTTCTTTTTTTAACATTTCAAGAAAACATTTTTAATGTAGTTTGAATTTAACATAATATAAATGTAATTCTTAGTCATTTATACTGACTATATTTCCAATATACAAAATATTATTATACTATGTTGGTTATTGTTATGATTGAATGATTAACCATACCTGTGGTCTAGTATTGTTGCTCAATTCTATCAGCTATCTTAATACTATTACAAGATAACTATCCTGGGCTGCCTGGCATGCTATAATTCTTGTAGTTAGTTTGTCTAAAAGTTTCAGTAAAGCATACTTCAAAAAACCAATTCTTCTCTTAACTTCTTTGTTTAATCAGAAAACTAAATTCTGCCTGCTTTTACCTCACCGCAGACAAGAAAAAACTGTGTTTCAAGGATTACCTAAAAGGGAAAAGCTGACAGAAAAGATAAAAATAGTGATTAGCAATCATAATCAAATTTGTTGCCATATTTTTAAGTCACAATACAGCAAGGATGATCCAACATATATGTATTCCCCATGATATTTTTATAGCCTTTGACACATTTTCCCAAAAAACATAACATCAAGAGCAGTGACTCAGTGGTTAGAATGCAGTGCTGAAGGCTACTTCTGCTGCCTGCCGGCTGCCTGCAATTGGGCAGTTTGAATTTCATCAGGTTTAAGATTGACTCAGCCTTCCATCCTTCCAAGGTGGGTAAAATGAGGACCCAGATTGTTGGGGCAATATGCTGACTCTGTAAACTGCTTAGAGAGGACTGGAAAGCACTGTGAAATGGTATAGAAGTCTAAGTATAGTATAGTCTTTATTTTCATTGTACAAAATAAATACAACAAAATTGGTATTGCTATCAATATTTTGAACATTTGTTTTCATTACTGTGAGGTTTGGATTTTTTAAAGGATTAATTTCACCACGTCTCTTTTAAATTGTGGTTCTCAAGATGCTGCATAATGTTTGGTGTGGTCTTCAAGTTGATGGAAATTGCACATTTCTACATACTCTGGGCGTTCTAATTGGATACATTAAATATAGATGATTCATATTCTTTCTTGTTTCAATATACTTAATCTCAGTGAAGAAATGAATACCTTTTCATCAGATCTTATAGATAAAGACAGGGAAGAGTTTTCACCCCTCACTATTTGCATAATATCAGCAATATCAGAAACTGTACCTAGGCTACAGTTTGTTTCTCAGCACAAATTATGTACAGATGAGCAAATTCATTTGGAGGGATGAATTCTCCATATGTTCTTTATTTTACACAAATATGTTTCTCATATTTTGGGTTTTTTGGTTCAGAAAGGGCTGTCATTACAGTGGATTTTATAATGTGAAGACAGGGTGAAAATATTTTGAATTGTTCCTCACCTCTTACTGTGCTTTCACTTTAATATGCAAAACAGTAAGATGTGCAAGCTGCAGATCCTTTGCTCAACTAAATATATGTGGCAGATGAGGTTGCACACGCTGTCTAGAGAGTGTGCTTCGTACAATAGTTTTACACTAGGGATTTACATATTTATATATTTCTAGCCCATTTCTCGTCTTTAAAAATTTCCAAAAATAATAACTCTTGAGTATGGTGAGAGTGATGAATGCAGTGTGTCTTTGAGCAGAAATGAAATGCTTGCTTAATTCAGTGCCTGGCCACAAAACCTTTGAACAGCAAAAGATAAAGCTGTGCAAACGAACAGAAAAGATAGAAAAAGCTAAGCACAAGAGAAGCATCTCCTGTTCAGTAACTTAGCATCTTGTTTGTTTGTTTGATTCTTTTTTAGGTATTTGGCAAAGTCTAATTAGAAAGAAAGGTGTTAATGGGAAAGAAGCTAGAAAAAGAAACCTGTGATCATAGGTGATGTTTCACTTCTGTGTTCATCAAGTAACAACTTTTATTTGTCATTAAAAAAAGAAAGAAATCCAACAAAACAAAATCCCCTCTTCTTAAGGACAGCCTGTTTCCCCCAATAAATTAAGTAAATTATAACTTAAATAGTATAGATGTAGGCAAGAACAACTCCTCTTTATAACTGATGTTCTGAGTACAGGGTATCAAAATATAAATGCCTGTAAGAAGATACGTTTTAAAATATGAAGGTGTTCTGAAAATGAAAATGTGTTCTGAGTCTATTTCTCTATTTATTAATATTTGTGCATTAGAGTTGGAAGGTGAAAGGGAAGGAGTGAGGAGGGAGGGAGGGAGGGAGGGAGGGAGGGAGGGAGGGAGAGAGAGAGAGAGAGAGAGAGAGAGAGAGAGAGAGAGAGAGAGAGAGAGAGAGAGAGGCAGAGACAGAAAGATAGAAAGAGGTATGCCACCATTCCTTTCCTATATTTATTTGTTCTCCATACCTGAAATCAGGAAAAATTTCTATGCATTTGATAATCAATAACAATAGCACTTATCAATATACATTAACCTTATATACTGCTTTACAGTGCTTTACAGCCCTCTCTAAGCAGTTTACAGAGTCAGCATATTGCCCCCAACAATTTGAGTCCTCATTTTACCGATCTCAGAAGGATGGAAGGGTGAGTCAACCAATAATCAATGTTGTGTTGTTTGGTTTACATCAAAGAACAGGATTTCTTTCATCTTTCCTAAAAATTATGTGAGCATCAATGTATGACTACTCTTTCATTATGAAGATTTGTTTTTTTAACAAATGTAAAGCAAGAAGAGTCTAGAGAATCTAGAACTTACCAATTAGGATAACTCTGCCATGCATATCTACAACACAAATGAAATATTATTTCAGATGCTCATCAAGGATTGCTGATGGAACATGTATTATAGCTTAATGTTTAAAGGTTTCCCTACTGTGATCTCCTCAAGGGGTTCTCGCCTCCAATTCTCAGCCAAAGGAATCTGTGTTGACTGAGAGATGCTTTCATGTGGCCAGCATGAAAGTGTGGAACGCAGTACTCCTTCCTTCTGAAGCAATACCTATTTATCTACTCACCTTTTCATACTTTTGAGCTGCTGGGTTGGCAGAAGCTGGGTTGAATAATGGGAGCTCACCCCATCACACACTAGCCAGGTCTCAAATCTGGGGCTGTCAGCTTTCCAGTTGACAAGCCCAGTGTCTTAATCACTGAACTGTAACACTGGCTCCTATTGTAGCTTAAGTGCCTCCAAAGTCTAAACTACAAGATGTGTAGTGGAAAGTTGGTGCATTTACCAGAATGGAGTGGGTAGATAAGGGATGCAAATTCTATAACAGAAATTACTTTTTAATAAAGTAATCAATTTGCCTGAATGTTTAATTGATTGCTAACATATTAAGGCATATGGGTTCCTAGTTTTAGTTTGTGCCATCCTACTAAGGAAGTAATATTTGATAACAAACATATGTAGGTAGTAGCAAAACTGCTAGTAATTTATTTTATAGAATTCTACGGTTAGATGCAACATCAAGAATTTAATACAATAATTTGCTACATTCTAATTAATTCTAAGAGCTGAGGTGGCACAGTGGTTAGAGTAGAGTACTGCAGGCTACTTCAGCAGATTGCTAGCTGCAGTTCGGCAGTTCAAATCTCACCGGCTCAAGCCTTCCATCTTTCCGAGGTGTGTAAAATGAGGATCCAGATTGTTGGGGGCAATATGCTGACTCTGTAAACCACTTAGAGAGGGCTGTAAAAGCACTATGAAGCAGTATATAAGTCTAAGTGCTATTGCTAATGCTAATTTAAGAGGACAATTATAAAGCATCTATAAATGATATGCCCAAAAAAGTTTAAAGCAATAATTAGGATATATGTGTAAATAGTCAGACATTTTCACATAAATAATTCATTACTTAAATCAACTTCACAAAGAACTTCTATCTCCTCTTCCTACTTCATGTTTAAATTTTTAATAAATCAAACTCTGAACTCATGCTAGATGGGAAACTTCTCAAAGAGTTCATGACATTACATTGAAAAGTCTATGCAAAGAAAACATAACAACTAAGTTCACATAGTTTGTTTAATCATGATTGTTAAAAAGCCACTTTGGCCTGGTTCATGCATAATAATAGGCTGTGTGCCAAGATTTATAATAGCCAGTGACTCAACTCACATATTGTGCTAGACCAAAATCAAATTTCATTACAGTCAGCTCAAGATGTGCTAGGGAAAGACAACATATACAGCTTAGTTTTGTTAGTTAATATTGGAACTCAAAAAGGAAAAAAAATAGCATAGATTAAAACAGGTGCTATATATTACGGTAAGTGTTCTGACCCTCCCCTCTTCACACAGCAAAGCAAGCCGAGACAAAGATACTTCAAGGATTTATTAACACACAGACTAGACCTTGGCAGCAATCCAGCACAGGCTGACCTTGGCAGCAATCCAGCCTGCCAAAACAGCCACGATAGCTTCTCCAGCTCTAGGAAATACATTGATTCCTGCAACAAGTGTGTGGAAAGTAATTCCTTTTATAGTCTTGAGAGGAGCCTAATTACCACCAGCTGAGTTCCATTATCTCCTGTAACTGCGTAACTGTTCTTTACTCCTATTAGCCCTCTGTTGCCAGGCATCCAGGGCCAACTCCCTTGTCTCCTCCCCACTGCTCCAAGGCTTGACTTTGGGAACACGCTCCCTTTGGCTCTCACCATTGCTCCAGGCCTCAGGCGCCTCCTGGTGGCCAAACAGCCTCTCTGCACCCTTCTCGGAGTCAGAACCCTGTCTAGGGTCCTCCACATTTTCCAGAGCCGACTCATAGGGCCCCTCACTGTCGTAGTATGGTGGCAGCTCCAATGGCTCCTGCTGGGCCACAACAGGTAAGTATCCCCCTGAACTAAAAGTCCTGACATGCTGGCTCATTAATCAAGTTTTCTAGGACTGTTAGTTTAAAACTATCAGAAATGTCACAGAAAGAGGCAACAAGCAACCACTGTAGAATGGAAGTAAAGTGTGCATGAGAATAAACAGAATCCCCTAAACTCCTCTGAGGATGTTACCTAGCCCAGTAATGAAATGTTTGGAAACCAACCCACAAGTTCTGGGAATGAACCTTCACTCTCAATAAACAGAACGTTAGGTACTGAACAGGGAATAATACAAAAATGTAAGGGTATTTCTGGATAAGTGTATATAGAATGCTTGGAATAACATCAAAGATGTGTTAGTTGGAAACATTTATTAATGTGTGTATATATTTTTATAACTAGCTGTGTTGTTTACTTTATATCTATGGAAATTCTCAATCATCCAGGACATGGTTGTCTCAAAGGTGCTTTTACCAAAAGGGAACTGGACTTTCTTTGTTTTCATTTCTAAATGTTTCGCTTCTCATTCAAGAAGCTTCTTCAGTTCTAACTGCATAATTCTTTTGTGTTTTATTATATTTGCATTTAAAAATAAAGAAAATGATACTGACATCATATATCCCAAGTCTATTTTCCACAGATGATGTGATCAGCACTTCAGCAAGGAGCAGAAATAGAGAAACATTATAATTTTGCTTATTCCCCATCCTTTTTTTTTAAGCACCCAGCCAGACAAATGCAACTTTCTCCTGCTTAATCTCACCTGGATTCTTCTTTATACCCAGTGACAAATGCAAAACTGAAAACTGCAGTCGAAGCGCAGCTCCTGATTACATTTTAATTTTTAGAAGGAATGAGAAGTCAGTAGAATGGAAAGAGTGAGGGAATTGGTCCTGGTTTACTATCATAAGCCCATTTTAAAACGGTCACTGCTTTTACTATGGGGAGTGAAAAAAGAGGGGAAAATATAATGAGCTCTTGGTAGACACAGTAATGGAATTCTAGGATTCTTTGAAAAATTTAGCACCTCTTTCCTTGCTTGAGTAGCACTGAAGAGCTACTACTTGAAGGGTTTTTTGGAAGGTGTGAATGCACTTTTTCACCATTTCAACAATGTCAGCTGTATCTTACACTCTTTTAGATTACTCCATAATAGAGCTGTAGACTTTCATCATATTCACACGTTCTATTTTCATTACTCAGACTCTTGCTGGAGGAAGGAATTGGGGAAATGTATTTTGACAATTTCCTCTTCTGTCTAGAGTCCCCTTTTCACGCTTTTGAAATAAGTCCTTTTCAACCTAAAGAGCTAGAGGTTAGATAGATAGGAGGTGATTTCCTTTGCTTTAAAGAGATTTAGAAAAATAAAATGACTCAACATTTTAATAGTAAATTTATGATGTTTGCTAGTTTTAAATGGTGTTTTTTTAAAAAAAATATTTTGTAGTTTGGAAAAGTAACACTGGACTAAACTATGTTACCTTCGTTGGTAGCATACTGAACTTCATTTACCTTTTCTTTCAAGAATTTTAATTGTCCCTGTTCCTTTATTATTTATTTATTAAATTTACATTGCCACCTATTCATCCATGGTGACTCAAGGCAGCTTACATAATTTAAAAACCCCATTAAAAACAATAAAACTAATAAAAAATTAGATAAATTAATATAATAAAATGAATCCCCCCCCCCATGACAGCAGATCACACGAGCCATTTAATGGGCTCCATCCCACTCTGGGTTCCCCAGGCCCACTGGTACAACCAGGTCTTCAGTGCCTTCCAGAAGAGTATTAGAGTGGGGACCATTCTAATCTCTGGGGGAATGATGTTCCAGAGAGAGGGAGCCACAACAGAGAAGGCCTGTCTTCTGTGTCCCACCAGGTGTATCTCCCTCGGGGATGAGACCTGCAGCATTCCCTGCTTCCCCGCTCTAATGGGTCAGTAGATGTGACAGGCAAGAGACGGTCCCTCAGATATATTGATTGCCAGAAAGGAAGGCACTACATAGTTGGGATTGGTGAGACATAGGTAGCCAGATAGTATTCTATGGGCTTCAAACTTTTTGTTGGGAATCACATTCACGGGCCTGGGTGCTTTAGATGATACAGAATGCATTAGCTTGAGGAACCACCCATGATCTGTTGTTAAGTAGTGTTTCAGGGGGCAATCTAGATGATCTATCAGAATGATACATACTGTCCATCTTCCCTTAAACAGTCAGAAAGAAAGATATATAGATGTTACATTTTGTCATATCCCACGTAGGAGGTTTTAAATTGCATAAAACACATAGAAATGGAAATCACATTGCTCAAAACAAGCTTTTCACTGTAACTGCGTATATCATGACACTGTAGTGATATTCAGAAAGCTCAAATAAATTTACAACGTGTAAAATTTGTCTTGGTAAAACTAAAGATATTTTAGTCAAAGGACAATTGCCCTTCAGTCAAAATATATCAGCTAATTTATTAATGGTAGTACAAGAGGAATTTTGAACTCTGCTTCTCAATAGCTTGAATTACCCTTTCGGTGAGTGAGGTGAAAAGGTGAGACAGATTTATATTCTCTATAGTGCTGAGGCAGTATCACTCATTTTATTTTTTTGAGAAAAAAAATCCCTGGATTGTTTTATAATGTATATTATAGGCTTCATGATGTAGGGTTTTTTTTTTACAATTATTGTTTATTTTCTCTTAATGATTGCAAGCAAACAATAGCACAATATTATTTAGAGAGTGGAATCATAAAAAAGGTTGATTATGTTTTCCTTGTGTTTGGGTTTCAGGAAACTGCTAAAATGTGCAAGATTGATCAATTGATTGTGCAAGCTTCCTGGGAGGACGTATTAAAAAAATATTAGGCATTTACGAAATATATGAGAAAGATTTGTGGAATGAGTTACTAATTAAAACTACTCAAGTGAGTGTGTCTAATCCTCTGTGAATACCTTGGCCATCTTTCTTTATTAATATTTCCTTTAATTTTGGGGGAAAATATGTGGGAGTACCACCATGCCATCTGCTAGAACAAGATGACCTGCGTGCCTATTCTTTGTTCAATATTGTATGAAATTCTCACCATCTGTTAGAGCAACCTCTCCCTCTTCTAAAGAGGGAAGGTGCAAGAGGGTGTAGAATAGTGTAGAGAATGAAGGTTCCCCAGTATAAAATTGCAGAAAAGTGGCCTAAGGTTGTTACAATTTGTGTTCAAGGTCTATTATGGTGAAATGAATTTCCAAGATAAGTGATTGATTATACAGTATCAGGTTGTGACTCTATAGGGAAGGGAAATATTTTTGTTTGTTCTTGGTAGGGTGTTACTGAATCCTACTAGCTTCAATAGCATCCTATTTTCCCCTGAAAATTGCTTCCAAGGGTTGGACAATAATGAGGGATGAATTGGTAAAATTTGGTATTCTACCTGAATGCTTCAAATTGCTACAATAAATAACAGTGGAGTTTTGCAATTCAAAATATAATGTCTGGGGTCATACAACATCTTAAATCCCAAACCTGGATTAATAAAACCCAGTGTTTATACTTGTGCATATGCTACAGCCAAACAACCCAATATGTTGAGGAATCTAAGCCACTGACTTAATATATTATGCAAACCTGGTTATCATTATTTATTCAATCAATCAGCCAATCAATCAATCAAACAATAAACTTGCATAGCTATACAACCAGAAGGTGATAAAAGATAAAGGGCTTTTACTCCATTAGTTGTAGCAGAAGCAGTACTATTCACTTTATAACTTATTAAGGGAAGAGTGCTCATCTTTGTTTCTAGGCCATTGAGCCATTTCCATGATCATATGGCCAGCATGACATTACACCACAGCACAGATCATGTGGCAAAACACAGAGTACTGTTACTTTCCCACCAAAGTGGTAACTATTTATATACTTGCATTTGCATGTTTTTTAGCTGTTAGGTTGGCAGGAGCTGGGGCAAATAACTGGAACTCACTCTATCATGCGATGGTAGGAATTGAACTCCTGGAGCACATGCCTTCCCTGGCATCCTTTAAGGTACTGAGCCACCACAACTCTTCTCTAGAAGGTGATGGCTGTGACTTGCACATTTTAGGGACATTTTTTTTTAAAGAGTGCAGATAGATATGGGAGATCATCCAGAAACAAACCTGTTCTGTTCTCTGTTTTAAAGCTATAAAAATAATTTGCACCACTGACATTTAGCTGCACTGCCACTGTATTGATTCTCAGGTACTGGAAGGAACAAATAAAGCCTTTAGGCGCAAAATGCAGCTCTTTGATCATGGTTTTCCCATCTATGCAATATGCAAATACTAAATTTGTTTAGGTTGGTATAAACTTCAATATATTTAAATAATATTTGCTGATGATAGTGGTGTGATTAACATAATGGTCAGTGCTGGGATTCAATTTTTTTTTTACTACTGGTTCTGTGGGCAGGGCTTGGTGGGCATGGTGAGGCTTGGTGGGTGTGGCAGGGGAAGGATACTGTAAAATCTCCATTCCCACCCCACTCCAGGAGAAGGTTACTGCAAAATCCCCATTCTGTGTCTGAGGTAGTCACTTTCTTCATCCATTTTTATTGCATATTAGATTACTAGATTTTTATACTACCTTTATTACTTTACAAGTATCCCAAGCCAGTGAACATACTTTAGTATTCCTTCTTTTTCCTGTTTTCTCCACTACAGAAATCATGAGAGGTGGGTTTGGCTGAAAGAAAGAGGGAACAATTGGTGAAAGGTTACCCAGTCAGCTTTCATGCTTAAGTATCTTAACTACTAGACAAAATGGGCTCTCATATGTTTCTCTAAGGATAAAAGAAGGGGAGGTCAACCTATATATCAAATTGAACGACCATGGAAAAGCTGGTGTATATGTTCATTTAATTTAAATTAAATAAATAGTTCTGGACTAATCTCTAACAAAGGACACTTTCAGAACTTCTGAAGATAGCACCAATTCCTGATTCTCATTTTAAAAAAATATGATCTTAAAAGATTCAGTGGTTTCTCTTGTCTAGATCATGTATTTACGTACTTCACTGCATATTGAAAGGTCCCCACTGCCTAATAAGCACTTGAGTTAAAATACATTTCAAATAGCAATAAAGCTCAGACCATCAAAATTCATATTAAAAAACAACAGAAGTGACACACCATAAAGTAGTTATAAAATGAGAAACATATAATTGGAGATCAAACATTAACACAGCTGTTAGATACCAGAATCAGTTACAATGGTTTACACCAAGGTCCTCTGTTCTGGCCGGAAAAAAAATTCAACCTAATTGGTCGAAGGGTCTGACAGCTCCCTATAAAAGGGCTGCTGTCAGGTTGAACCTTTGCTGGATTGTACATAGTTAACTTCTGCTTATAAAGCAGCTGTTGCTGCCTAAGCCTGAGTGTGCCTTTCCTTTACCTGATCTAACAATAGCATTAAAGGCTGGGTTGTTATTTTCCTTAGAGCATAAAAAAATAAAATCACAGAATTATATAGGAGGATTTAGATCCCTGGTTTCAACTTCCTGCTCAGTGCAGAGATCCAACTGAAATAATTTTATCTCTGTGGAAGAATGTTCAGAACTAGTGAATACAAAAAAAGCCCTCTCTTTCATCCATAACAGTATAATTTCTCTAAGTATTTGGATATGTGGTAAGAAATTTAAGTCATATTCATGGGGGAATAAGCTTTTTCTGTGAGATCCCAGCCCTCTTTTGATCTGAATAAGTAGGAACTGTTGGCCTGAATTGAGACAATCCTGCTGGCATCAAGCTAAGGATTTCTCTTCTTCCATTAACTGACAAGGTGGTACCATGCTGGGAAGATCTGTTTTGGGACAGAACCATCACTGGAGCCAGCATAATTTGGTCCAATGATTGTTACTTTAATATTAGAAGTAAAATAGCTCAAAATCTGAGAGAAAATTTTTATAAGATGTTCTATAGATGGCATTTAGATCCTAAAAAGCTGGCTTCTATGTATCCGAATGTACAGCCTAAATGTTGGAGGTGTGGTTCTCTCGATGCTACATATTATCATATATGGTGGACCTGCCAAAAGGTTAAGGGATTCTGATAAAAATATGGTGGATTATGCAAAATATCTTTAAAAGAAGGATAAAGTTTAATCCTCAGTTATTCTTACTAGGTATATGTACTGACTTTATAGTGGTAGAGACTAACTTGATTCTGCACCTAATAACGGCAGAAAGACTGTTGGTGGCGCAATACTGGAAGAAGGAAGACTTGCCTACAACTCAAGAATGGACATTGAAAGTTACAAACTTAGCCAAGATGGCTAAAATATCGGCATATCTTAAAGATCACGCAAATGAGAGATATAAACGAGACTGGAAAAAATGGATTGACTATATACAAAATAAATACGGGACCAAGAAATTCCAGTTAGCCTATGCTTAAGATCGGAAATGACTTAAATTGTTTAAAGTTAGCTTAGCAAGAAGAAGCTAAGGTCAATGTAGAATGTCATTAATTTCTTTATTTCTTTTTTCTCAATAGATTTTAGACTGTTTGTTAAAAATCCATACTGTGTACGGGTTCTGGGAAGTCGGGGGGGGGGAGGAGGAGGGGGGTTGGGTGGAGGGTGGAGGGAGGGAACATTAGGCTAGACAAGAATTTGGTGGTAAACTAGAACTATTTTGACACAGAAAAATTGTACTTCAATGTCTTACTGATTGAGGAATGATGAAATGTTTGTTTTAAAAGAAATAAAACTTTTGAACTATAAAAAAATATTAGAAGTAAAATAGTGATTAAAGCATAAATAGTGATTAAAAATGAAAGAACTGCAGGACTGTTCAATCTGAAGATGAAAATAGGAACATCACAAGGGCAAAAAGCCAGAACTAACAGAGATACTAGATATAGCTGACAAGCCTGAGTGGGCAGATAACATCTGATTCCATCTCAAAACCTTATTGTGAATGTGAAGGACATTTTCACAGATACAGTCCTGATAAGCTCATTTGTCTTTCTGTTATGGTCTGTACAATATGTAAGCATTCCTAATGTGGGATGGAAAAATGTAGTGAACCATTTCAAAAAAATTCATATAATCTTTAATCAACATGGAGATTATGTTCAACATGGAAAAAGTGTTTGTTTGCTGTTTGAGCAAATTAATTTCAAGGTGATTGCATTTAAAAGGATCAAAATGCAGTAGGTTCCAGATAGACCAAAATTCAAAAGGTGCCAAATAATGCATCATAAAGAAAAAGAGAAATTCAAAATATTTTGGTCTGATTCCAAGGAATATTGCCTAGGATTCAAGAAGGGGCTTCTCTGTGGTTATTTAGAGGATGAAGTATTTTCTCTATGCCAAAGGTATTCCTTTGTCTTTTTTTAGATATAAAAAACATACTTTAACCACACTATATGTATATTTATCAATGTAAAAAAGATTATAATTTAATCTGGAATTCCTAGCTAGATGGGGAAGACTCGAAGCAGATCAAATATAGGCAAATATAGTTGGTTGTTTAAGAATTAATAACTGATGGGCAATTTTGAGGCTTAACTAAATTACTCATCCAACAGAGAACATATTCAAATAGAGGATTATAATATGTGATGTAGAAGCCATAGCATTCCCCTCCTGATTTTTGGGTTTTTTTCTTTTTTCAATTTAAATAAGCATATCACTTATTGAATTTCTAACATTTGTTTCTAATTTCTCTTATTATTTGCTATAACTTTCTATGTATTAAGTTTACATTTTTTAAGATTTTTGTTGCTATTTTCCTATTGTTAAACAATCTAGAGTCCATTATGATTGGAATGATTGATAAACAGTATTAATGCAAGTAGGCAGAAAGGAAGGATGGAAGGGGGGGAGGGAGGGAGGAAATAATTTTAGGGTCCCTCACATGGTTACATTGTATTTATCTCATATATTCAACTTTTTAAATAGTTTTCCAAGTTGCATTTGTTATAGAGTTAGTGATGCACATTTTTTAAAAAAATTAAATGTTATTTTAAGGTGCCTGCCTTGAACACTGTAAATTCTGGTCCCCTCTTAAGTATGGAAGCTGGTTGAGTGATTTTGAGTAAGTCATTCTTTGTCAGCCCAGTCTACTTGACAATTGGGTTGTGGGGAACATTATGTACAAGTTTTAATTGTACTAAAAATAAAGGCAAGTTACAAATCAAATTAAATGTGCATTGTTAAAGTATATAATAAAATCAAGGTGAGATAAGGCAATCAAAAAGTTTGGTTGAAAAAGGACTTTTATTTTAAATTGATCTAGATCTTCTAATCAGATATATTATAGAAAATAGAGAACTTTCTTTTTTCCATAGTGGTACAAGAGCAGGGGTGGGTTTCTCGCCCCGTTCCAACTGGTTCGGTTGGAACGGGGCCGGCGGCGTCCTCGTGCACGTGTGCGGCGTGCACATACAGGCGCATGGTGCACACATGCATACTAGCATCTGTGCGATGCTCCAGCTGCTCCTGGAGGATCGCGCAGGCGCTGTATGCGTCCTGCGCATGCGTGGAAGCGCAGAACTCATCAAAACCGGGTAAGGAGCGCGGGCGCGCAGGTGGGCCCTTCGCCGTTCCCGGAAGTTACTTACTTCTGGGTTCACCGACCAACCGGTTCGCAACCCACCCCTGTACAAGAGGTAGAATGCTACTATGAAGGGTTGGCTTAAGAACTAGAACTTGAGAACTATACCTTATTATATATTTTACAGTGGTGGCACAGTTAAATTTACCAGTAAATTATAGTTTTATATTCTCTATCATAAATGAGATTGGTTAGTTTATGATCTGATATTTTATGCTTTCATTAATGTTTTCATTACTTTTCCATTGCTAAGGGAATGGAAAAGGAACCAAAGTTGAAGCAGCCTCACATTTATAAAATACAACATTATTGATGCAATCATGATTAATAAGACAACATTACATTTCTTTGGGATGAATTTTTTTATCATTTTTATTTTAATAATAACCCAGTCATAAAAAGCTAAAGTCAAAATGTTGCAGTCCACTTTCTTTTTCAGTAAATTTTCTGGAAGCTCTATGACATGTTCATAGTTTCATCAAGAATAAGGTAAAGGTTCCCTTCACACATACGTGCTAGTCATTCCCAACTCTAGGGGTTGGTGCTCATCTCCATTTCAAAGCCCCAAAGCCAGCACTGTCCAAAGACATGGTCATGTGGCAGCATGACTAAATGACCTGCAAAAACTTCAGACAAGAACATAGAAAATTCCTCCCAAATAGGATTCAATAGATATTAGAGGCTACCAATCAATATGAACTACTATATATTAGTGTATTAGAATATGATCTATATTACACATATCACATCTGGATAGCAGAGCTCTATATAAACAAATAGATGACAGTAGATAGTACAGAGAACTTCAACCCTTTATTACTATCTATTTATTCTCTATTTTCCTATTTTTGTAACAAAGTTTTATGTCTCAATCGCCCAAATTGCCCCATTATGTTTGGTTCTACCATCCCACAAAGAGTATTAGGTTATGTTCTGCAGATGATTATTAACTGATTCTAAAATATATAGATTTCTCCCCATGTCTATTAGTGAACATTTCTTTCAGAATCCATATATCTGGATATTTTTCTACATCATCTAAAGAATATTTGCATCATAGCTAAGTGGGACTCAAACTTACTAAAATCATGATAAACAAGTTTTCTTTTTTAGTCCACTAGTATGTCCACTAGCAAATGAAAAACTACAATGCTTGTATTCTTCCCAGAGATGTGTAGTTATGTACTATAGGTACAATATTAAATAGTTTTGCTTCTGAACTGATCCACTGGAATTATACTTCTCTAACACCTAGTTCAAACACATTAAATTAAATTAGGGACAAAATTAATTATTGTCCAAATTTAGGCAATTGTCCTTATACACACAGTTTAGAAATAGGCAACCTTTCATTTTTCCTGACTGTTCTAGTAAGCTGCAGAAATAAATGATGATGTGTGACCATTTTTGTTTTTTTTAAAAAAACTGTTTTTGACATTTTTTGGATGTTTTAAAGGCTGGAATGGGAGCGAAAGACCTTTGAGAGGCAAAGTTGTTCTATTTGCATCCAAAAAGTCATCCTCAAATCCTCAGAAGGCTGACAATGTGTCAGCAATGTTAAGCTACCCCGCATTTCTGTGATGCAGGTTTGAGCCACCAGGAAAGTGCTACCATTTCCCATTTTAAAAATAAAGTTTCAGGGTTATTGACCAGCTGTATTGACATTGATTTTTGCTGGAAAGTTGAGAAGCTGGGTACTTGACATAAACTGTTGGGTCAAGGGTTGCTCATCATTGCTTTATGTGTATATTATTTTTTGCATATACCATGTTCTCTAGCTGACCAGAAAAAAAGGCTAAAAGAAATAATTTTGATTCTTATGAGATAAGATATGATTACAACGTTAACTTTAAGATGTCCTTATCAAAGAAAATGCAGAGTAATGACATATAATGTCATCAGTATAAACCAGTATTAACTGTGCCATTGCCAAGAAGAAGGAAGCGATAGAGATATCCTCTTGCCTAAATGGTAAGTGGTGGACATGGACAAAACTGCAAAATCTTTCAAGACCATTCTCCAAAGAAAAGCAGCCCCTGATACCTTTGGGAAGCTGTGCACAGAAAGCCTCATTGTCACAGTCAGTTCCCTTTCCACTGCTAATCTAATGCACATGCATGAGAAGAAGATAGATCTATGGTATTCCTGGGAAAGTGAGCTATTATTTATATCCAGAAGTCTTGAGTTGAACATGCCAGGTTTTAAGCTGAAGCAATGCTAGGAGACAAATTGTCCTAGGACTCAGATCTGAGATGGCTTCAGGAAGGAAAGTAATGCTCTTCACCAGGACTGGTAAGCAGTAGAAAGTAAGATAATATTCTCTATCCTTACTGAGTGGAACATAGCAAGGAAAACTCAAGTATTGCTACAGTGCTGCTGCTTTACTCTGTCCCTTATACATGTGGCTCCTTGCTTTTTTTAATCAGCAGAAATGAATGAAAAAAAATCGCTTTCAGAGTCAGCTATTTGGGCTGATGTCCCAGATAATGAGAGATAAACAAATGTGACAAGCAAGTAGAAGAAACAAAATAAGCCATGACAGTAATTGTTTCTACAAAAATAAAGGGAAAAAAATCCAACAAAACAAAAACAAAGAAAGGGGATTCCTTGCCATGATATTCCAGGAAGAGAAAGGGTGGCAGATTCCTGGAAATAGAATGGATGTTCTCATAACTGTCAAGTCCCAGGAGAAAAACAGCTCCTATGGAAATTATGAGATTGGACATTTTCTGGAGTCAAAGTGAGATTCTCTTTCAGTACGAAGAGTTGCTTGTAAAAAGAGATGAGATTGTCATAATCATGACAGTGAGAAAAATAGATCCTTTTCCTATCTGTCATGGTTTTGTCTGCCCATCCTGTAGTTTGCATAACTGAACAAGCTAAACAGTAAGCAAAGCATCTCTATGCTCATTACTTATATCATTAAATATATTGGGTGTAGCTTGGTCCATGGATGAGAGTCCCAAAGATCTATCCATATGGAGAAATAATGTATTACAGTACTTTTTTTTTTCAAAACACAAAGTACCCTGAAGCATCTTGCTTAGATAGAAGAATTATACCTACATGTACCTCCTACAATAGGGCTGTCAAACTTGCATTCTGCGGCCTCTGGCCTGGATGCATCACACACTGGCCATGCCCATGCCCAGTTTAGTGATTAAAAAGTCATGATAAGTCACGTGATGATGCCGTGATGACATGAGTTTGACATCTAGAGTACGAGATGAAGTGAGAGAAAAGTATTTATTTTAAGTTATTATTACTACATTTCTAGTTGCAGTAGAAAGCAATCTCACATTACTTCTTCTTGAGAATGTTCATTCCAATTGCTACAAGATGAATCACTCTCTTAATTGAACATGAGTGGTAATGGTATGAAGGTAGCTGAGTTGAACCAAGGTTGGCTAGATGCTACTTCCTACTTTGGACAGAAGCAACTTTAAAAGAAGAAATGTTTGATTTTTTCTTTAGGAGATGTGTATGTGCCTCAGTGCTGGCTTTGAAGAGAAAAAGACTGAAGGACATGTTTAATAGATTAGAAAGAGCTACTATCTTCCCATAGAAATAGGGGAGAAAATCAATTCTCTGTTATAAGAAGAGTCTACTGATTTTGAATGCAAAGGATGGCAGGCTGAAAAATACGGGTTATGCTACCTTTAAAACAAAGTCTTAACATATGAAAGTTGAGTTTATATATATAATATTCCATCTCTCTCTCTTATATAAAAATATTAAAATGAACAATGTTTCATTTTAATGTGTAGCATTATGTAATCTCTGCCAATAATCTATTCCTTTTTCAATAAAACTGATAGGAATGTGCAAAACATTCAGAAGGGGAGTTTTCTGTTAGCATGAATAGTAGCATACAAATGTGTTAGCATGGGTAAATAATTAATCCCCAAAGAGTTAAAGCAGCCTTGACCACAGTCAGGATGAAACATGGATGATTTGAAGGAGTTTCTGAACTCTTTGCATGTATCTGTAGTGTAGAAAACACATTTCCAGAAGAGCTGCCAGCAAAATAAAATGCCTGCCCCTTACAGACACACGTGCATCCATGAATAGTCTTTGAAGTGGTTGTGTAGGTCTTTCAAACAATATGACTGTTTCAATGCTTTAAGAAAGGTTGATTCACTCATATGCACATTCTTTGTGAACAATCTTTCTGAATGACTCACATAGACAGAAAGTTCTGGCTAACTCAGTAAATCTCTGCTAAATGTTCAGATGAAAGGCAGGTCTATCATTCGACTTTAGGCAGTCTGAACACATTAGCAAAATTAGCTTAATTGCATATTCTTAGTTAAAGTTGTAAGGAATAGTACTGCTGTGCCAGAAGTAAGAAATAATTCTATTCAGAGATTTATTTATGTATGTATGTATGTATGTATGTATGTATGTATGTATGTATGTATGTATGTATTATTTATTTATTTATTTATTTATTTATTTATTTATTTATTTATTTTTCTCTAAAAAATATTAGGACCAATTAATTCTGAATCATAAATAATTTCAGGTCTCACAGCAAATATCATGAATTGATTCAGTAAAGCTCAGATAGCAATAAGTTACTCTTTTTGCTAGTTGAATAGAAATACATTATTCATGGTGAATGTTCTTTAGCTATTCTCAGTTCATCACTCATTTTTCCAAATCAGAGCTCTCATTCCTATATTGATGAAGAAGAGCCATTGTTGAAAATATGTATGCATAATAGTGTATAATGATGCAATGGTTAAAGCATTGGACCTGAATGTTAAAATCTTCTTTAGGCATGTAAACGTAATGGGGGAAATTTACTCTTGCCTTAATTAATACACCATCACTCTGCTAAACAAATAATTCCCTCCCTACTGTCAAACCATTCATTAAGGCTGCATTGCCCACTTATGATTGTCTGTAACTTTGTTGCTTGTATCCTTACGATTTATATTGATATTGATTGTTTCCTGATCGCTTATTTGTACCCTATGACTATCATTGTTGTACATCGTACCTTATGATTCTTGACAAATGTATCTTTTCATGACTTTTTTATGTACACTGAGAGAATATGCACCAAAGACAAATTCCTTGTGTGTCCAATCACACTTGGCCAATAAAGAATTCAATTCAATTCAATTCAATTCAATTCAATTCAATTCAATTCAATTCAATTCTATTCTATTCTATTCTATTCTATTCTATTCTATTCTATTCTGTAGAGGAGCTAAGTAGGCAAGTAAAATAAACATAGTAACAGAATAAGAGAATAATACAGTTGGAAGGAACTTTGGAGATCTTTAATCCAACCTGCTGCTCAAGCAGGAAACCCTATACCTTTTCAGTCCAACCTCTTCTTAAAAACCTCCACTGTTGGAGTACCCCCAATTTCTGAAGGCCAGTCCTTCCACTGAATAATTGTTTTAACTGTCAGGAAATTTCTCTTTAGTTCTAGGTTGGTTCTCTCCTTGATTAATTTCCATCCATTGCTTCTTGTCCTGACTTCTGTTGCTTTGGAGAATAGGCTGACCTTCTCTTCTTTGTGGCAGCCCTTTAGATATTGGAACACTGTTATCACATTTACCACTGGTCCTTCTTTTCATTAACCAGACATAGTCAATTCCTGAATTTATTGTTCATATGTTTTAGCTACCAATCTTCTAATCATCTTTGTTGCTCTTCTCTGCACTCTTTTTAGAGTCTCAACATCTTTTTTATATCATGGTGACCAAAACTGAATGCAGTATCCCAAGTGTGGCCTTACCAAAGCATTATAAAGTGGTACTAACACTTGATGTGATCTTGTTTCCATCCATCTGTTAATGCAGACTAGGACTGCATTGGCTTTTTTGATGGCTGCAGCACACTGCTGATTCATGTAAATGATTATCCACTAGGACTTCAAGATCTCTCTCACATTGTGACAAAGATGCTATTCGATTTTCATTTGTATACTGATGCCACAGTCATAAGGAGAAGAACTTCCAGACTCTTTGTATTCTGAGAACACCACCAGAAGGGTTTTTTTTTTAAAAAAAGAAAATTCTAATCTACCCTATGGATCTGTTTCAGGGGGAGGAGGAGGAACAGAGTGGGGATACAATGAAAGCTAATTCTGTTCCTTGAGTCTAATGAATAAATTGAGTGAGAAGTTTCTCAGAATTAAAGAAGGACAAGATAGATCAAGGTGGACCTTAAACCCTAAGGCTCAAACTAATTATGATAGCACTAGAGAATACATTTGCTCTGCTACATTTTTTTAAAAAAAGGTTGTAATACATGAATAAGAGAGGACTACTGCCAAATTAAGCAGACCTGCTTGGGGTAAGCTTTGTTAAAACTCAGCAGAGCTATTTTAAAATGTACAGGGTCACAAATTTTAGTTTATTGTTACACCTTTTGTATGTCCAGTATGCTATTTATGGCATATTATGACTTTCTTACAATACCATACCATACCATACCATACCATACCATACCATACCATACCATACCATACCATACCATACCATACCATACCATACCATACCATACCATACCATACCATACCATACCATACCATACAATACAATACAATAGCAGAGTTGGAAGGGACCTTGGAGATCTTCTAATCCAACCCCCTGCCTAGGCAGGAAACCCTATACTGTTTCAGACAGATGGCTATGCAACATCTTCTTAAAGACTTGCAGTGTTGGGGCTTTCACAACTTCTGGAAGCAAGCTGTTCCATTGATTAATTGTTCTAACTGTCAGGAAAATTTTCCTCAGTTCTAAGTTGATTAGTTGATTATCAAATTCCTTGATTAGTTTCCACCCATTGCTTCTTGTTCTACCCTCAGGTGCCTTGGAAAATAGTTTGACTCCCTCTTCTTTGTGCCAACCCCTGAGATATTGGAACACTATCATATCTCCCCTAGTCCTTCTTTCTCTTAAACTAGACATACCCAGTTCCTGCAACCGTTCTTCATATGTTTTAGTCTACAGTCTTTGTTGATCTTCCCTGCACTCTTTCCAGAGTCTCCACATCTTTTCTACATCGTGGTGACCAGAACTGAATGCAGTATTCCAAGTGTGGTCTTATCAAGGCATTATAAAGTGGTATTAACACTTCACGTGATCTTGATCTATTTATGCAGCCTAGAACTGTGTTGGCTTTTTGGCAGCTGCTGCACACTGCTGGCTCATATTTAAATGGTTGTCCACTAGGACTCCAAGATCCCTTTTGCAGTTACTACTATTGAGCAAGCTACCACCTATACTGTACCTGTGCATTTCATTTTTGTTGCCTAAATGTAGAACCTTACTCTTTTCACCATTGAATTTCATTTTATTAGATAATGCCCAATGTTCAAGTTTGTCAAGATCCTTCTGTATCTTGAGCCTATCTTCTGGAGTGTTGGCTATTCCTGCCAGCTTGGTGACATCTGCAAATTTGATGAGTTCCCCATTTATTTCCTCATCCAAATCATTGATGAAGATGTTCAAGAGTACTGGGCCTAAAACAGAGCCTTGGGGTACTCCACTGCATACTTCCCTCCATGTAGATGCAGTTCCATTGAGGACTACATGTTGAGTGCACTTGGTTAGCCAATTACGAATCCATCTGGTGGTTGATGCTCTCCAACCCACATTCTTCTACTTTATCTAGTAGTAGGTTATGGTCTACCTTATCAAATGCCTTACTGAAGTCCAAGTAAACTATATTGATGGCATTCTTCTGGTCCACTAATTTTGTCACATTATCAAAGAATGCAATAAGATTAGTCTAGCATGATCTGTTTTTGACAAACCCATGTTGGCTTTTGGCTATTACTTTGTTTGCTTCTAGGTGTTCGCTAATTTGTTACTTGATTATTTTTTTCCAGAATCTTTCCTGGTATTGAGGTCAGGCTGATAGGTCTGTAGTTTCTGACTTCTCTTTTTGCATACCTTGCTCTTCTTCTGCGACTGATGTATGATACCTGGTTGCCCATTTCACCTTTCTGAAGAAAGTTCTTCATTTTGGACCATGATCCCCTGCTTATTTGAGTCATCATTATCACAACTACCTTGGCCTATGTCTTTAATCAGAAGACACCTAAGTGTCACTGCTAGGTCCCTCTTCTTCCTTAATGATGCCAGTCTTGCCTTTTCTGAAATTTTATTATAATCTGTGGACAAGGCATTTGGGGTTTTACATTCATTTTTGAGTTGTAATCTGCTTGATTGCTCTTTCAAGGTGGTATCATTAATGACTAAAGGCTCCATTTGTTCCCCTTTGTTCACATTCCACTATTGGCACATTGTCATTTAAAAACAGTTGATTGGAGTGAGGAAGCTAATAAATTGAAATCAAACAATAAAATAGAATATAAATTTTAGTAAGGAATATAAAAGATGTGGGTCATGGACAGAAAGCTGAAAAAGTTGTATACATCTATTCAAAATGTACATTGGCACATTCCATCTGTTATTTTGAGGCATGGGTAACCTTTTCTGTAAGTAGGCCAAATTAAATGTATTTAAATATTATTCATATATGAAAGTGGAGGATGTGTCACTAGACTGGATTTACGTACCTTACCCTGTCATTAAGGCAAAGCAACTAAAAAGATCTTCCTAAAATGTAGGTTTTTGGAGCATGCTAAGCAGAAAATAAGGCCAGTTCTTCAGCCAGAATGCTCAGCAGATTAACAGAAATCCATAAAGCATCCTGTGAAAATACCACACTGTTCTCAGGAAACAGCTAGCTCCAGAAATATAAATTTTTGACAAGTTTAACATGGGTGTAACTTTCCCTCCTCCCATAGAATTATAATGCCTTTGGAAAAAAAATGACATTGACAACTAAGTAAATGTGGCATTGTTAGTAAATCATAAACACATTGAAGAGTTTCCTTTTATTCATGGTGAAATAGTAGAGTGACTGTAGGCACATTAGCCTACTTGGCTTACCTTTGACTTCTCTCTATGAATAGGCTTCATTTCTTCTTATTGTAACTTAACACTGGCATCTAGAGACAATATCCCAACTCCCGTTTCACTTCAGACAGGTTGAACAGTTTGCACTGCCAGTGCAGCTGGATATCCCAAAACAATGTCCCATAGGGCCATAGAGTATCTTATTAACTTGCTCAATAGAGCTGCGAGAAGACAGGTGTAATGTGTCCCTGTGGAAATTATGAAACTCAAGATCACAGTCTCTCCCATGGGACACAGCTGTTTTTAAACAAGGCACTCATTCCTCCCTTGCATCCCTATTGGAGATACACAGGTTTCTAATATATTAATATTTTTTTTGGTATCATTAAAAATGTGAGTTTGGTTCTGAAACAGAAATCTCATTTACCTTATGTTGTCTCTATATTTTTTCATTTCATTTTGACTTTGTGCATCTGCCAATGTTCCTCTGGATTTTTATTTTCAAGGGCTTAGCAACTTAATGCTGCCTTGAGCATGCATTCAGGCTGAAAGGAAAGGCAGGGAAAAATATTTTGAAAAAATAAATGCAAATAGATATAATGCCTATTGACATATTTGTGCATCTCTCTCTTTCATACTCGCACATGGTCAAATATATATGGGGGAGGGGAGAAAGAGAGAGGGAAGAGAGGGAGAGACAGAGAATGAGGGGGAGTGAAGTGAGAAGGAGAGTATGTATGTGTGAGCGAGAGAGGGGAGAGAGAGAAAGAGACTCTTTTATTGAGTTTGGATAGTGTTTTTTTTTTGCCAACAATATGTAAATTATGTAAAAATAAAGGAAAATTGTTTCTCAGTGCTTTCTTCCACATTTTTAAAAACGTTTTCCACCATAGTCTATAGCAGTGATGGTGAACCTCTTCGGCACTGAGTGCCAAAAAGGGAGCATGCACGTGCATGTGTGGCACGGAGTGCCAAAAAGGGAGAACTTTGTGTGCACTTGCAAAATGCTTATGCACTCATCTGGGCTGCAACCAGGAAGAGGAGCTGGCCAGGGCGCATGCATGTACCAAAAAATGAACTGCCGGTATTTGGTGCACACATGTGTGTGGCCAGCAATTCTTTCAGCTACTGCCATGCATGCACACATGCTGATTAGCTCGCTGGTACACATAGTCACACTAGAAAACAGTAGACCAGCTCTTCCAGTTTCCAGCACTTCTGCATGCACAATGGTGATTGCATGTGAAGAGAAAGGGGCAATGTCATGCGTGCCAGGCGACATTTCTCCATGTGCCACTTTGAGCACATGTGCCATAGGTTTGCCATCATGCCATCACCAAGAGACGGGTTGGCGCAGTGGTTAGGGTGCAGTACTGCAGGCCACTTCAGCTGACTACTATCTGCAGTTCGGCGGTTCAAATCTCACCGGCTCAGGGTTGACTCAGCCTTCCATCCTTCCAAGGTGGGTGAAATGAGGACCCAGACTGTGGGGGTGATATGCTGACTTTGTAAACCGCTTAGAGAGGGCGGAAAGCCCTATGAAGCGGTATATAAGTCTAACTGCTATTGCTATTGCTATAGCCAGGCAAATTCCCATCCAAATGCTAACCAAGTTCTAGAATAACTATTACGGATGTGCAAATGTGTGTCAGCATTCCAAATATCATCCAAAAGTACATCAGAGTCTGAGGCAGAGCTTTTCTCAAAGTTCCAATTTATTAAGAGAGACATGTTGGCATATCTGTGGAAACCCAAATCTGAAAGCTTCCCAGAATTCCCACCCAATTGAAAGGTCATGATCTTGCCCCCACATCTACAAGTCCATCACATGGTCCAATCTTCCACTGCCACGCTGGCAATTCCACCCATCCAGTTCCGGTCAAGCTCAGAGGTGTAAAGAACAAAAGATGACCTTGGTTTCTATAAAGGAATTTTTTATTTTGACAACAACACATTCTACTCCTTACTATTCCCCCTCCCAATTCCCCACTAATGAAAAAGCATAGTAAAATAATAGAGAGTGTGGCAGCCAAAGATGAAATCAGAGGTGGAAGATTACATAAAAAGCCGTGCTACTTGCACAACGATGAAAACATGGCTGTCTAGCAACAGAGTGGTAGAATTCTTGCCTGCCACGTGGGAGGCCTGGATGATCCTCAGTGGTCTGGGGTGCTGGAGAGGAGTGCTGACTCCCAACACTGACCTCACCCAGTCAGCGTAAAATATCAGCAAAGAATTAATGATGAGTTGCTTCTCTGCAAATCTTCCAAAGTGCAAAGGAATTTGTGGGGGAGGAAATTTGCAGATTTATAGCGTCTAGGAAGTTGTGATCACAACCGGAGGGGTTTGGAAAGGCTAATTCAACACATGGCTGGAGAAGGCAAGAACAATCACACAGTAGCCAGGTGGTCCTGATGCTGTATTTTATACAGCAGAAAAAATGCCTTCTTTTGTGTGTTTTTTTTCCAGAGCAATGAAACTTTGTGAACCGCCAAGGAGAAACTGATACACTTTGCAGGTGCCTTTTGCCTGGATGGATAATTTCAAGAAACTCATTTTCATTGAGGAAGACAAAATGGCTGTACTGAGACTTCTTCACCTATTAACACCACTGTTACCACTTTGTGATTTTTTCAGAGTTGCTGTCAGTTGGGCCGGATGTGAAAAATAATATTAAATGTTAAAATTATTATTTAAATTTATTATTATTTCAGTGAGGAAGGACTCAGAGCCTAATTCTGGGAAAGACTGAGGGCAAAAGAGGAAGGGACGACAGAGAATGAAGTGGATGGATGGAGTCACTGAAGCAGTAGGCATGAGCTTAAGTCCTTCGGGAGTGGGCGGCATGCAAGACCAATAAACAAATGTACTCCAGAGAATGGTAGAGGATAGGAAGGCCTGGAGGAATATTGTCCATGGGGTCACGATGGGTCAGACACAACTTTGCAACTAACAACAATAACAATTATTTCAAAACAAAGCACCCTTTCAGAACTCTCCACTTAGGTGCTGCTTGGGAGCTTAGGCACATAAATTGTTCACTCGCACCTATTTTAGAGTATATACATTAACATATATATCCCGCACAGCTACGTATGGACAATGAGAAAGGTATGATGGTTGATAGCCATGAATATTATAAAGAGTTGCAATGGGCCCAGAAAGGGTAAACTCTCCCTCCAGTGAGGTCATGAAACAGGTCAACCATCAGAATGATTAACACCTGACAGCACATCTTCTAGGACAGTTCTCCAAAACTTTTCCAAAAAGGGAAGACTGGAAATTAGTCCAACATTGTCAAAAATGGCTGAATCAAGAAACGGACTCTTAGGATGAGCATATTAGTGCCTTATCATCTCTTGGGTGTAATATATCATGTATCATACCGAGAGTCACTTTGGAAAGTGAGATGGGCAGCATATAAATTCAACAGTAATTAAAAAAAAAAACACCAAAAGAATCCTGTCAGCTCAGGCCCATCTAGTTCAGTAATCTGTGTTATATAGTGGACCACTGGATGCATTTGGAATGCTCACAAACCTGGATAGGAATCTGATAGTTGTTTTCCAGGAAATCTATATTTAAGCTATGCAACCTGTGATTCAGACGCTTATAAACAGCCACCAATATTAGTAGCCATTGAAAGCCTGATGCACTTTGACTTTCGGCAATCTCTTTGTAAAACCATTTCAATTGGATGCTATTATTCCAATTGCCGGCAATGAACTCTACAATTTGACCATGTGTTATGTGAAGTATTTCCTTCTGTCAATCCTCAATCACCTTGAACTTACTGTAGATATTTGTGAAGTGTAACAGTGAAAGCCAGAAAAACAAATCTGTTTCTATTCCTCTCAATGTTAGTTATGTTGTGCATGGGTTTATTCACCTCTATCACATCTCTCCTCACATTTTGTCAATCACTGCTAAAGACCTCAATTGCTAAGCCTTTCCTCAGAGGGGAGGTGCTGCTACTTTATGGATGCTGTTTTTTACACCTCTTCTAGCTCTGCAAATTATTTGTTAAAGTGCTAGGCCCAGAAATGTACTACCCTCTTAAAAACAACAATAAAGTAAAATTATAAATGAAACACATGAATGCAGTTGCGAACTGGAAGCAATCTCTTGGCTGTTGAGTGTTACATGAATTCTCCCCAGGGTTTATTGTAAGCTTGTGTCACTCTTTGCACAAGGGACTATCATTAAACCCTGTCAACAAGATGTGCTTGAACCTAAAAGTTATTTTTGTCTCCAGTTTAAACTTCTGTAGATGAGCTGATTACCTCATCTAGTTCTGTCATAATTTGTGTTAAAAGTAATTATCACAAAATAGTTAAAAGTAACTTATCACAAACTAGATTTAGATCCTGATGCATTTGTGACTTTAAAGCTTCAATATGTGGTGACTGTTGTCTCTTTTGCTATAAATAAAAATCAAATTTAAATTGTAACCATAAGAATATTGTAAGTACATTTTTAAAAAACTCATAGCATTCTTTACAGAACATTTACCTTTGAAAAATAGGAACATATACTTCTAGTTATGTGTTTGTAGAAATGGGAAACAGGTATTATGATAGAAAGAAACAGTAAACCTATGTTCTATTTCAACATATTTCATTCTAAAGGCGTTGAGGAACATCTGCGGTGGAATCTTTAAGCCTTCCCTGTCCTTTATTTGTCAGATTCTGGTGTCATTCTGGACTGGAAATGTTTAATCCCAAGAAAACTTTTCTGAGATTACAAAAATGCATTAAGAAAAATGCTAAAGTAATGACACAAGAAGTCTAATTTGTATTTTATTTTGATTCTCATGCTGATCCTGTGTAAAAGGGAAGAGGCTGATCTTTTTTTTGTGAAAGAAGGGAAGACTGCACCTGTTGGTTCTCTTGGAAAGGCTACTCCACTTAACATAACAATAAGGACAATGGTGCATTGGAAGATCTACACTAAATATATTTACCTGCAAGTCAGAACTGGTGGGTCCACAATACGAAATAATAGAAAATGAAGACGTTAAAAGGAACTTTAGAATTCAAGCAGACAGGCAACTGCCACATAACATCCCAAACCTAACAGTTGTTATAAGAAAGAAAAAACCCAACAATTTTGGATAGTGGATGCTGTAGTACCTGGAAAAAGCAGAGCAGAAGGGAAAAAACTAGAGAAAAATCACACACACAGACAAATATAAAGACCTTCAAATAGAATGATTATGACCCTCCCTCCATAAAAAAGCAGTTTAGTACCAATGGTAATTGGCATCTTGAGTACAATTCCAAAATATCTGGATCACCAATTAAACACTATCACCATGTAAAAAAAATCACCATCAGACAATTGCAAAAAGACAGTTTTACTCAGAGCAACTTGCATCATGCAAAGATACCTTTAACACTTTTCACAAATAACATTTGTCTTTCCCTGGTGTTTGAGAGGGATTTGATAAATGGACAAAAATGCCAAATACAGTCTCAACATCTAGCTGGCTTTGTAACCAACCATAATTTATTAAATTTACATGCTGCCCAAATCCTAGTGACTCTGAACAGTTATTAGCCTGAGAACTAGCTATCATTTATCTCCCTTTACAGAGTAAGCCAAAACTAATGTTGGATGAGTCTTACCTGGGAACCTGCCAAACTGTCCTTCCAATGGCCAAATGTAATTTTAGAAGCACGCCTTTGCCCAAATAAAAGCTATCATATTCCAGACTCTGAGAGTAGGAGTTCTTTTTTTTCTTTTGAATGTCAGAATATAAAATATGTAACATTAATGCCAACCTCTGTTTCTTGCTGAAATACCTAATACGTACTTATATCATCAGCTGCTTGAATAAAAGACATATGGCACTTCATTCTATGTGATCAGGTTTTAAAGAATTTCGTAATGGCACTTCAATTCACAGCCTGAATGAATATTTTAAGGGAATGGCATCCATTAGGTTAAAGGGTCATTAGGGTCATAACTGGCAAAATGGCGGACATGGCATTGCAATCCAAGTCCTTCCCATTTGGAATGCCCACAAAAGGTCTTGGATTGTGATGTGCTGCCATCTTGAAGAATTTGTTAACCTGCAGAAGTTCCTATTTGCAAATAGCATGTTATCTCTGATAAATTTCCACCAGTGCAGCCTGAATCAATTAGAATGGCGATGGAATCATTGGTTTTGTTATTCCCCTCCCCCTTAATTAATCAGTTTATATTATTATACCAAAGGAGAAGCAAAAGTGGGGAGCCCAATTCCTTATAATCTATTTCTCAGAAATGGAATCATAATAACAAAATGGAGGACAGTTTAATTTGAATAGATATTTTTCCCCATATTTAATAGATATATCTTAATTAAATATGTATGTGGCTGTTGGGGTTAGTATGACTGAAATGTATGTTTACTTTTATTTGGTTGTATTTATTTAATTCATTTTCTAGAGTGTTAAAAATCATTTTCTTCTTTAGTTTCCTCATCTAGGTAGTTTAATATACAATTACTTTTCCATGTACATATCAGTAGTGGGTTTCAAAAAAATTTCGAACCTACTCTGTGGGTATGGCCTCCTTTGTGGGAGTGGCTTGCTGGCCACGTGACCTAGTGGGAGTGGCTTGCCAGCCATGTGTTTTCTTTCTCTTTCTCTCTCTCTCTCTCTCTCTCCTTCCTTTTGTCTCTCTGTCCCTTTTTTCCTTTTTTTCTTTCATCTTTCACTTTTTCTTTCTTTTTTATTTATTTATTTCTTCCTTTCTTTCTCTTTCTCTCTCTCTGTGAGTCTGTGTGTGTGTGTGTCAGTGGTGGGTTTCCAAAATATTTGGAATCTCTTCTGTAGGTGTGGCCTGCTTTCTGGTGGAACCTCTTCTAACCGGTTCAGTAGATTTGACGAACCGGTTCTACCGAACTGGTGCAAACTGGTAGGAACCCACCTCTGGTACATATATACACATAAATACACACACACACACACACACAAACAAACACACACACACACACACACACACACACAGTACATGCCTATAAGGGCTTGGTTGTTTTCTTGCAGACATTTCATTACCCAAACTGTTCACTCATTATCAGTGCTATTCCCTTATTGTCAGGATAATGAAATGTCTTCAAGAAAACAAGCAATCACAGAGAGCACCAAGGACCCTTCATTTCAATCCTGAGCTACAAATATCCTCCTTCATTGAGGCAAACCTATAATACATATATACCTCTACTCTTTAAAGTACTGCTATAATGTTTATATTTAATTATATAGCATAACTGCTTATTTATCTATAATACTTCAACTAATAACCTGTATTTTCTAAAAATATGTACCCTAAT
This sequence comes from Thamnophis sirtalis, assembly GCF_051295495.1. Lineage (NCBI taxonomy): Eukaryota > Metazoa > Chordata > Lepidosauria > Squamata > Natricidae > Thamnophis > Thamnophis sirtalis. Next base: position 90,035,966 of record NW_028261381.1, read on the forward strand.
GTTTAATAATAACTTCACAATGAATAATTTCTACTATTTTCTCCTCTATAGGATACTGTGGGTGTGTGCTTGTTCCCCAGGAATCCTGGGGATCCTATAATAATCACCATTTTAAAAGGATTTTCTTTTTTGAAGTTGAAAAATAAAATAATAATAATAATTGGTTTTTTTAAAAAAAGAAATATATACATCTAGACTTCTTTTGTTGATAACGGAAATAAATCTCACTCATTTCCAAAGTGGAATTGCTTTGGCCAACATCGTCAGCTGAATGATGGGAGAGAAAAAAAATGATGTGTGGCGGTGCTGTCCAAATCTTTGATCTCGCCTGCATGAGAGATGGAAAGCAGTAAAAGGCAGGACAGTTTACACCTTGCATCCTTTTGTGGCACACTGAGAAAAGTTCCTTCCTGCCAGTTTCGTGCAATATTTTATCTCTAAGAACTTTTTTAGATGTTTCCTCAGCATAGTGAATTGTTCACACATGTAGCGTCTCATCAAGGAACTTCTCCTCAGGGGTGAAAAATAACCCCTTTTAGTTAATCCCTTTAATTTTCAAATCAGAGCTGCTGAGAGACAAGTATGCCTGGAAGCCACCCTTTCTAGCCTCCCAGATGCACAGAGCAATGAGCAAACTGTGTTCTTTTGGCACACCATTTAATGTATTCGGTTATTACTCCACATGGACTAGAGCGGAGCTTCGGTAAGTCCTGGCAGGAAATGATGCCGTTTTGATTTATTGCACAGTGCTTGGAAATCAGTGCCCATAATACAGCAGAGCAGTTCTGCCCGCACATATGAAGCTTTCCCTTTTGCCAGCTACTTGAGGGGAAAGACTCGTGTTCTACTGGTGCTCCATATGCCAAAGCTGGCAAACCATCTCAGTAGTTAATAAGTAGTCTGAGACTATTCTTGTCAGCCCTGTTTGATCATATACTTTGAAGCTTTGAGCAGGAGAAAAACGCAAAGAATTATTTGTTCTTAATACAGTGCTATTACACTGCACAGCACTGTACAAAGTCACCTAAGCCAAAGCAAGAACAAAACAAGTGTAAAAGCTTAGCTTATTTACTTGGTGGATGACTTAGCAAGTCACCGCGATATTGCTAGGTATTTTATTATGGTGACATAAATGGGTAATTTGGCTTTGTGTCTGGATTCCCCCGCCCCTCGTTATTTCATAGCATTAACTTGTACACTGTGAGTCATTTTGAGTGCCTTTCCTTGCCAGGGGATACAATGGCTAACCTATAAATAAATGATATAAAATGTAAAGTAAAATAGAATGAAGTGAAGCTTATGTCCAAAGAAAGGAGCTGTTTAAATTGTTACATTAGGGGAAACAGCAGAAAGAGGCGATTAAAGGAATGACTTGACTGGGTAATTTAGTTAATCATTATTCTTGTTGTTACCATTGAGATGTGTAGGTCATTTTACAAAACATTACTGACCAGTATGCCTTACTCAATAAAACAAGATTAATATTAAAAAATGCAACTGTATTAAAGCAAATGTAACAGTAAACCTGTGAAAGCCCCTCTGTAAAATAGTAAACTTAATAGAAAAAGTGATAGTAATTCTAGCACTGGGAAGAAAACCTCTACTTTTCAAAAAGCTGTAAGTGCATAAGGTGTTTTTTTTTAAAAAACACTTGACAGATGTGTCTGTCTGATAGATTGCAGAAAGAACAACTCTGCATCACCTTAGACTTTTTTTTATTTTACCCTTGGGAAAGTAAGATAGTAGTCGGATTTCATTTTGGCTAGCATTCATCCCACCATGAATATGCTTAAAGCAAAATATCCAAATTAATTCCCAGTAGGATCTCTAGTTTTTTTTCGTAAATCCTTCCATGAAGATATTAAGTGCATTACGACTGTGTGTTATCATTTACAGTGTTTCTCCAAGTTAAACTCAGAATTATTCCTTTAAAGTTTAAAGTCTACAGAACACATAAAACAGGAACCAGAAAAGCAAATGTGGGTTTCAATGGTCCTTTTACATTAACCCCTTGCACAGAATTGACTGGGTGAAATGTTGGAAGGGTCAATGATATGTGCACTCATCCACATTAGAGCATGTTTCTCTCACCATTGTCCCATCCTTTCCTGCTCAACATTTTACTTGCTTCTCTCCAGACAGCCAGAACCACCAATTCCAAAGTTTTGGGTATTTATGTGAGACGTTAACCTTCTCATTTCATTTATGTAAGATGAATAAATGGTAATTTACTTCAACCTTTTAACCAATGATACTTTTCTCCATCTTGACCTTTATTCTTTTTCTGTGAAGAAAGGATGACTTTGAGAGGGCAAAAGAAAAGCAATTCCTTAGGAAGAAGCAAAGTGCATAAATTGTCAGGAAATTGGAATTGAGGAAGGCACACAAATATAAGCACTTAAATTTGTTTTTCCCTCTGTTCCCTTCCTGATCAAGCTGTGACTGGACAACACAGAATCAGATCAGCAGTCTTTGCTGAATTGATCCAGGGAATACACTTCGTATCTGTTTTGCTTCTTTATAATTACACTTCAGCAGAAGGCATTTTACCAGTATGCAAGGGTGAAGGGCACTTCATTTTTTTACTGACATATGGTGGAATGATAATTATTCAGCTAATAGAGTGGGTTTGTCAAGAGGCCAGTATGTGTGCACTAAAAGGGTATGAAAAAATATCTCTGCAATATTTAACCTCCTTAGAAAAATAGTTATGAAGTCTGTAGAGAAATCAAAACAGCATGTCAGTATAAGGATAATGCTAGAAAGGCAGTGATGGGATTCAGCCAGTTCGCACCACTTCGGGAGAACTGGTTATTAAATTTCTGAGCACTTTGGTGTACTGGTTGTTGGAAGAAAACATTAGGGCAGATAACTGGTTGTTAAATTATTTGAATCCCACCACTGTAGAAAGGCCTTGTCTGAGGTCAAGAAAGGACTCCAGCATTCCTTTTTTTGCACCATGTCAGTCTCTAGGAAATAAGTTAGAACTTATTTTTCAAACTGGTGACCAGCATTAATCCCCTCTTGTAGCGGAGATTCTCATGTGAAGAATTTCCTTTCTCTTTAACACCTCACTATTCAGCTGCCATAGATGACTATGGACTCTAGTTTTATGAAAAAGTGACAAAAATTCTTCTTACTCACCTTCTTAGCATCATAATTTGATGCATCTTAGTTGTAAATCTTTTCATCTTTTACCATAAAATGGGAGGGAGGGGGAGGACATATTACAAAGAGATTGTACTTCCGCTTCTTTTAGAGGGAGTTATCATGCTAAGGGTGAATCTTTGCTATTGAGGACAGTTGTGTCAACTATAAACTACCTAAGGCTAAAAGTATCTTATCATATTCACATCTCTAGAGTCTGACATTAATTTTTTTAATTATATTATATTTCCAGAAAAAATGGGAGAAAATGAAATAATCAATTGATGCAAGACTTGATACATTTCACATTTCATCCTCCCAGCAGGAAAAATAAACAAAAAACCTAAGGCTAAAAATATTATCTGTTTAAAAGGAATTAGTGTGTATGGTTTGTCTCTGATCACTAAGGCTTTAATCTATCATAGCTCATCATTTGAATAGTAGAGAAGATGGCAATGGAATAAGAATAGTGTAATGACAACTTAGTGTTTATCATCAGGAAAGCTTAAGTAGGTTGTCTATAGCTGTGGCTATCTACAAACATTTACCCAGGAATATGTCTATTTGAATTTAATGGATGTTAATTATGAGAGAATATAATAAAATGTTGCATAGTCAAATACTGTACATGGCCAAGTACATGGCCAGTACATAAAAAGCCTTAACCACTAGACTAAACTGATTTTCTAATTCTGGGTGTACAAGACTAAGCCTTAAAAACAAATGCACGTAAAGCCAGAACTGAGAAGACAGCAATTGACAGCAGACTTTAACAATGGGAAGGTGACAAGGAACATCCCCATCAACTTGTGACAAAGTTCAGTGAGTATAGAAAATGAGGATGCAGATGAGTGTGACTGTATCTTTGTGTGGCAGCAGTGCTGAACAACAGCAGCCCAGTGGCACTAAAACTGCAATTTTCCTCCCAAACTTCATTCACTTGAGAGCAATGGATTCTTGCATTTTGTACATTTAGCCTATTTGAGGTACTTTTATTGATACAGTTTTACCCTATGATGCAATATACAATACTTTCCTATGGTGGTGCAAGGCAGTAGTGGGATTCAATTTTTTTACTACCAATTCTGTGGGCGTGGCTTTGTGGGCATGACATGGCTTGGTGGGCATGGCTGGTAGGTGTGTTGCAAAATCCCCATTCCCTCCCGATCAGCTGGGACTCAGGAGGCAGAGAATAGTGGGCAGGGCCAGTCAGAGTTGGTATTTACCGGTTCTCCGAACTACTCAAAATTTCTGCTACCGGTTCTCTGGAACTGATCAGAACCTGCTGAATACCACCTCTGGTGCAAGGAGATCAAATCAGTCAATCTTAAAGAAAATTGACCTTGACTGTTCTTTGAAAGGACAGTTACTGAAGCTGAAGCTCAAATACTTTGGTTACCAATTGAGAAGAGGTTTTAAAGGTTAAAGATGCTGAGAAAGATTGAAGGCAAAAGAAGAAGGGGAGAGCAGAGGATGAGCGATAATTAGATGGTGCCATCAGGAGACAGTGGAGGATAGGGAGGTCTGGAGTGTTGTGGTCCATGGAAGAGTCACACATAACTTAGTAGCTGAACAACAAAAATAATGCAACACTTTTCCAAACTGAAGGTAGAAAGTATCAAACAGACACAAGAATTTTCACAATGTATACAGACTAGATTATGGAAATGCTGCCAGGACGTTATCTATCTGGGTCTATTGATATTTCTTATTTATCAACTAAGATGATCACTTCTTTTTCATTCATACATACATACATACATACATACATACACACACACACACACACACACACACACACACACACACACACACACATATACATACATACATACATACATACATACATACATACATACATACATATATTGGTCCTATCTACAGGCTCACAGCAGCAACAGAAAAAAAGCAACAGAGTGGCTGTGCATAACTTTGGGCAAAATAGTGTCTGGGATTTAAATCCCTGCAACATCTTTGAAAAGAAATCAACTCGCTTCAGGGAGAACAGTTGGGGGTGAAGTGGCTCATAAACAAATGATCTCAGAGGCTACATTAAAAGCAGAAGAGAAGATGTATTTCATGTCTGTGAGGCTTTTAATTTTTAGAGATAACTTTTATTCAGATCTTTTTTTTTTCCTGAACCTGACAGAGGTCATGATATTTCAAAAAAAAAAAATTGCAACTCTTTTCAAAGCTGAACAAATATAAATCTTTTCCCCCTTAGGATCCAGTGATGATGATCTTTGTCTACCTCATTCAGATGTGATTGCGGCTCAAGATGGAGATATCAGATCTAGAATTTGTGATTCCTGTGATTACAAATCCAGAAAACTAGTAGTATGGAGATCCAAGGGAACAAACAAATTATGCTGCAGAGATGTATTACTGCAACCAATCCTACTGTTTCATCTTTCCTTCCCATTTGTTCTATCCAATACTAGAATTGTGCAGCATTTGGACTCAAAGGGGAAAACATACTTTGAAGTGCTCATGAGCAAACATATAGTACCTGTCATTAAATCAGATGGATATTTACCTGGGTTCCTACTGCAGGCCAGAGGGCTACCTTGTGATCCTGGAAAATTATATGACAATTTAAGAATGTATACCAAGAGGTATTAGCAATAGCAATAGCAATAGCAGTTAGACTTATATACCGCTTCATAGGGCTTTCAGCCCTCTCTAAGCAGTTTACAGAGTCAGCATATCGCCCCCACAGTCTGGGTCCTCATTTCATCCACCTCGGAAGGATGGAAGGCTGAGTCAACCTTGAGCCGGTGAGATTAGAACCGCTGAACTGCAGATAACAGTCAGCTGAAGTGGCCTGCAGTACTGCACCCTAACCACTGCGCCACCTTGGCTTTATATGGTTGTATTACATCAACCATACCTCTGCTTCAATTCCTATGGAATCCAAAGCAACTCAAAGCTCCAATCCACATAACATAGGAAATAGCTTTAGGTCAAGTTAGATTAAGAATCATTTTTGCTAATACTATCTGAAAGATCCTTAGCTGAGAATCTTCTCTGTCTATATTTTTTTTAATTGAAAATGTTACATTTGCAGATGAAGCATGTGCCATGTTACTGAGCTACAATCCCTACCTCTTTTACATGCTATGCAACAAATTTGGCATCCTGCTGGCTATACTAGCTAGGGAAAAACATGCCAATGGGAAAAAAAGACAGATGATATAGCAGCTTTAGCCTCAGTTGCTATTTCAGAGCATTGGAGATGCTCTTATTTTTCATCTAATCAAAGGAAAACACAGGTGAATATATTTTTAACAGCATTTCACAGCTATGCTGTCTCCCTCTGTTGTTATAGTGTTGTTTCTTCTGGTGAGATTTTTTTCCTTTTCTTGAGTGATGCTAGCTTCCTGTTAATGAAGGAAAGATACAATATTGTCAAGATGCCATGCAATCCTTCGGATATGGCTAAAGTTCTTGACTGTGTGACTGGTATTGATTCGGAAGAGAGAGAAGATAGGCAATTGTATTACATGAGTAAACCATGAACATTGACCAGATTATTTTGACAGGATGGGATGGGTCAAGGCATCACCCTTTGACCCATTTTTGTTCCATTGAAATGTAAGTAAGTGGGATTTTAAAGTAGTATTGTAGTCACAAATGTTCCAAGCCTTACCACGTCTTACTCCTTTACTATAAGTCAGGATCTTTGCCTTCCTTATACAATGGGGCTTGCATAATTCTCTCTCTCTCCCTCTCTCCTTTTATTCTTTATTTAAGGGATATCAAATCCAATTGCATAGAGGGCCACATCGTGACGTATCAGGATGTTTTTTGCCTTTGTGGAACTGGGGTATCCTGTCCATGGGCCGTCAGTTTGACAGGCCTGTTCTATTTCATCTGGCCCAAAATTTCTAGTGTCCCCAGAATAGATTTGAAAATACACACAAAAGGTAGTGATTCCTCAATGAAGATCAAACAACCAAATGTTACATGCAGCTTCATATAATGCTTCAGTTGTACATGAGCCAAGATTCGGAATATTCCCTATTATCCATATAACAATTTGTGTTTGAGCTATTTGAATACTTCGGCATCTGATCATTTTTCAAGTAGTGGAGAAGTAGTTGCAGTACAATTGCAATAGGATATACATTATTTGTCTTCAATTAGCCATGAAAAGCATTATCCAGACTTTCTTTAGTTTTACAATGAGACTACCATTTATGTGACCCTGATACACGTTTCATCCATTTTGAGTAACAAATTCATTCCATCCCCATTTATCTTAAAATACATTTTGGTTTCTTGCAGAACGTCTAACTTTTATATACATTGTTTTCTGTTAACTGAGATACAGAAACACACATATCAGCTGCAGATGTTTGTTCTGTTTTTAATGTATTTTATCGGTGGTAATGACACCCTCCTACAGTTGTAGAAACTGTAAAAGCAAATCTCTTCTGCCTACGTAAGATTTTGAGCCATGGGAGAGAGAGAGAGAGAGAGAGGGAGGGAGGGAGGGAGGGAGGCCATAATAATCCTAGATGCAAGATTACTCATACTGGCCCGGAAATCCATGACTTCCGAAGCAGTCATTTTTCCCATTCTACCACCTAGAGGCAACTGTAATCATGGATTAATCATTTACTATGTGTCTCATTGGCTGTATGATTCACTTAACCATAGGAATCAAATAAATTTCTTCAGAAACATCGTTGAAAAGCACTTTCATTCTTCCAAATTCAACATAGCATAGCTTGATGGACTTTGAAATGGGATGTGATACTAAGCCATAATGCTTAAGTGGAACCCTTATCAGGATTTTAAGAGGTCTGGGGAAAATGGTTAATTTGAGCTCTATCCTTCTTACTGCACTCTATGACAATTCATGTCACCCCCTCTTTTTTATCCATTAGAAGCAAGAGCCCAGCAAAAGGAAGTGCATGAGGATAATTGAAAGATATGGGATTATATGGATTGAAAGAAAGGATCACATTTTGGATGGGGGTGGGACATTTTGTGTAAGTAACCAAGAGTAGCTGCTTTTAATACTGTTCTTTACAAAATCATTAGATTTATCAGGTGATTCTGCAATCTTACCTGATATTAGAGATGACATAAAGATGTTTTTGGTTCCTCAGTAGAACAACAGTACCCAGCTGCAAGAAATTCTAATGTCTCTGAGCTTACAATGGTTAGTATACAGATTTCTGCCAAAACAAAGGCTTCATTAATCTTTTCGTTAAAGTCATTTATTTTATTACTCACTTGTTTGCCTAATGTACCGCATGGGGTTGTAATGAAAGGATGGTAAAAATTTGAAATAATTAAAATAATAGCTACAGATGTTCTGAAGAAGTGTTGCTCCGACCCAAGGAATCTGAAATATATTACTTCCTCATCTATGAAATGTACAGTTCAGAGATAATCCAGTCATTCTTTCTTAATTTAACTCATGTGATAGAGGACACAAAATACAATAAATTGCATTGTGTTTATTATACTTTTCACTGCTTAAATAAATGGCACACTATTTGAAACATTTTGCTCCAATTATAGGGCTAAAGGAATATAAAAGATCTTCCATCTTCAACTTAAGTGAACAAACAAGCAAGTAAATATAACTCTTATGAATATTTTAATTGCTGTCTTTTAGTTTCTGGTTATAAATTTGTCTGCTTACCCTGATAAGAAAATAACACATTTTGCCAGGGGGTAGGCTGCTTGTGATGCTTTTTTTGTTTGTTTTTACTTTCTGCTATAATTTACGAACTTACATACTGTATTGCCTTTTAACTTTGAAAAATGTGTTGAGAATTTTAAACACAGGATAAATCCAAGACACCTAATCTATTTTCTTTGTGAATACATAATAAAATACCTTGAATATTTTTTGTTTGTTTGAAAATCTATATTTCCAGTATGGTCAAATTCATTTTTTTTTAATTCAATGGCCATGCACAAAACCCAATGGCAAATGTAAGCACCAAACTGACATCAGTAATGAGGTAACATCTGAGCAGATTTAAGATCATATTAATAATTCTTCTGATTAATGATTATGGAACATGGCACGCTGCTCAAAATAAACTTCATAAATTTCAAGGTGATTTAAACTCACTGAATAAATAAATAAATAGTACTAAATGTGTGAGGCCAAATTAGATCTATAATTACAGGAGGAGATAATTCTACATCCTTATGGGGGTTGCAATAGAACAGAACAGGGTTTATTAATTCCGTATCCCAGAATCATATCTACTCTTTATAGCTTCTCCAACTATAGTACCTTCATGTATCTTCCCCAGGAGAATGCTGAATGGAGTAGATTGGAAAATGCTAAAGATATTAATCTTCAGTATTTAGAGTGAGGTCAAGTTATGACCATTCATTTAAACAACAGTTCAAATGGAAGAAAGTGATAATTCTTTCCACTTACCACTGTTGCAGCATCCTCATGGTCACCTGATCAAAATTCAGGTGCTCGGTAGCCACTACGTATTCATAATGTTTGCAATGTCCTGGGATCATGTGATTGCCATTTGTGTCTTTCCTAGCTGGCTTTTGGCAAGCAAAGTCAGTGGTCAAAGCCAAATTATCTTAACAACTGCATGATTCACTTAACATCCTAGAACATAAAATTGGGTACAACTCACTTAGTGACTGTATCACTTGTGATGGACATAACAGATTGTTATTCTGCTCTTATTAAATTGGGGATCCTTTGACTAATAAACATTTTTTGCTTACTGAATCTAAAGAGAACTAATATTGGAGCAATTTCTTCTCCAGCATGACTTTCCCAAAGGAAAATATTTTATCTTTCAAAAAACAGAGGTGACAAATCCTGTTTCCAGAATAAGAATTTCAAAAAAAAGTTAATATTTTGGGTTTATTAGAAAAGAAAATTGCATAATCAGAAAATACATTGCTTCATATTCCACTAATGAAAATTCAGGTACAGTCAGATGTTATGGCAACATTGGCAAGGAAAAGTTTGTATTCACATAGTAAAACATGGTAATTCCCACCTTCAATTCTTGTATGTGATCCTACATGGTATTATTTTGTTTGTAATGGATGGTTTTTATATAGCATTCTATGATGATATTAAGAGTGTTATTTATTAAAATGTAAGTGATGGAATATATTTACAATACAATAAAATAGCAGATTTGGAAGGGACCTTGGAGGTCTTCTAGTCCAACCCTCTGCCTAGGCAGGAAACCCTATACCATTTCAGACAAATGGCTATCCAACATCTTCTTAAAGATTCCAGTGTATATTTGATGCATACTGGATTTTTAGTTGGTTTGCTAATCTTCCATTTATGCAAGATATACCATTGATTCTTGCTCTCTTTATGCTTCCTATGAAACATTTTATTTGTAAGATTTATGAGTTGCTCTATAGCTAATAACTTCATGGGCAAGATACAGATATAATAAAAAGGGCAAAATCCAAGATTTATGCAACTTAAGTTAGAGATGATTCCGTACAATTAGAAGAACTGGAAATTTGCAAACAAAATAAACCACCTAGATTAAAACAGCGTATGAACCTGATGTTTTTGCAGAAATTAACAAAGAAAGATGCAAGACACATCCCCCCCCCATCTCTGACCTTTCAGTGTGCATATGTGTGTACATTAAAAATCTAGCTAATGTCACCATTTATTCTCCACAAACCTCCCTGATGACTAGCAGGAAGACCTTTATCTTAACTTTATTGCAAGATCTGATTAATTGATTTGCTCCTTTATTGAAGATAATAGACTAGCTGTCAGCCGGCAGAAAAGACAATAATGTAACACTTTACAAAAGCTGTGACACAGCTGCTCAATGCTGCATATGGGGAAGCACTGCAGGTGAGAACAGATAATAACTAGATGAGTAATGGGAAGGTCAGCAGAGGCTCAAGGAATGATACCGTTGAATTAAAAAGGAGTTTGAGTGTTTTTCAGATAAAGTAATTTTAATCCCCTCCATATGTAAACTGATTGCTCCAATTATCACCCTGGCATTTAAACTTTGAGTTCAAGTGGTTGGTGATTACTCAATAGGCTGTCCTACAGATAGCAATCAATTGCATTAAAGTCAGGCTTAGGTACTTATATCTAAAAAGGGGTTTAGGAAAAATGATTATAGACATAAGTACAGCATGAAGGTTTCTACTGAACTATGATGATATCAATACAGAAGTCTTCTACCTGGTTTGGACTGTATGTCTGGCAGCTTTTCTTAAGATGCTTTTAAAATAAATGATGAAAATTAGAAATTAATCATATATTTATTTATGCAGTCTTTGTTGCAAAGTAGAAAGTTCTGAAACATTTAATACACAACGAACTTTAAAAAAAAACAAATGAATTGGAAAGAAAACTTGGCAACCAATATGAGTGGCTATCCCACTGGGCAAATTTTAGCACTAGGAAATCAATCATTTCTGAAAATTCTTCATTCTTCTGCACTGAATTTCCCTAGAAAGATGTCAAAGTTATGGTGTAATCTAGAACAGGCTTGCTAGTGCTGGTTGGTTGTAAAGCTAACACATGAAATGAAATGCAGTGGAAAAGCTAATTCTGACCAAACTGAAAGCTTTGTGATGATTGGCCATGAGTTAAAACTGCCAGTTTTATTTCCTTCTCAAAAAAAGGCTTAGATATATAATATAACCATAATGCAGCATCGTGACTAGTTTCATTCAAAAAGATGACAATAGATCGGAGGTGAGATGGGTGCAAAGATGGAAAGACACACTAATGTTCACAATGGAAGAATGGATAATAAAGTGGGTGAAGATGCAAAATTACTGTGAGGTATGTATGTATGTATGTATGTATGTATGTATGTATGTATGTATGTAGGTAGGTAGGTAGGTAGGTAGGTAGGTAGGTATCTAGGTAGTGTATGTACAGCAGGGGTGGGTTCCTGCCAGTTCTAACCTCTTCTATAGAAGAGGTTCCACAAATCTACGGTGCCATTTAGAACTGGTTCCAGCTCCCTCCCCCTGCCCATCCGCACATCATCAAGATGAAGAGCGAGAGGAGGAATTCTGGGAGTTGAAGTCTACAAGTCTTAAAGCTGTCAAGTTTGTACAACCCTGGAGTTTTTTTTTCTAAAGGGTTAGGGGTGCGAGGGTCTTGTAACTTGACAGCTTTAAGACTTGCACACTTCAATGCCAGAGTTCCTGAGCCAACATGACTGGAGGAGGAATTCTGGGAGTTGAAGTCCACAAGTCTTAAAGCTGTCAAGGTTGAACACCCCTGGTTTTTTTTCTCTAAAGGTTTAGAGGTGCAAGGGTCTTGTAACTTGACAGCTTTAAGACTTGTGTGCTTCAAATGCCAGAGTTTCTGAGCCAATATTTTGGTTGCTAAGCAAGAGCGTCGTTAAGTGAGTTTCACCACATTGTACAAGTTGGCCACACCCACCCAGTCACATGACTGCCAAGCCACTACCACTCAGTCACATGGCTGGCAAGCCACTCCCACCCAGTCACATCTCCAGTAAGCCACTCCCACAAAGCAGGCCACACCTACAGAAGAGGCTCTAAAAATATTTGAAACCCACCACTGATGTACAGTATGTATGCATGTAGGCATGCAGTTTGTTGGGGTGGTTGTCGATAACAATTTTGAATTAATATTGTTATTTTTCTAACAAGGAAAAGAGTTAGGTGTTCAATTTCTACAAACTATTGAGAGGGAGCTGAACTCCTTTATCAGGCAGCTCTTTCTGTCAGCTCGGGAGGCAAGAAGCAATAGAAATCCAAGCAGACAGGTTAACATGGTAAGGTAAGGCGAGCAGGGTGTCTCAGGGGAATGGAAAAAGCCCTGGGAGGCCAGCAGAAGTCACGTATGAATGTCTCTCAACTCAGGAGCTGAAAGTCCTACTTGGATTTAAGCAGGAGCATTTTTAGCTTCTGAGAGAGCTTCTCAGGGTCAATCACACTTCCCTGAGGCACACTGCACTCCTTACCTGGATCTCTGTTGGCTTAACAACCCATACATAATGGCCACAGGTGGAAGTGCTGGGATTGCAGTTGTTGAATGAAACAGTCATATGATATCTTATTTAATGTCCTCTTCATTCAACAGCTAAAATTTCAATCTCAGTTTGGGTCATAAATTGAGGACTACCTCTGTAATCCAACCTCTGCAATCCAAGTTTAAAAAGTCTTAATTTCTAGGGTCCCTGGATAGCTTTGGCAGGACACTTTGAGGCCAGCAAAATTATAAGTTGTCATACAAGCTATGAATCTCTCAGGATATAACTCTGACAGTAACAGAGTTAACATCATTCATTTGTTTTACACTAGTTTCTTTAGAACTGGTGATCTGAGAAAATTGTCCAAAGACATAAATGCAATATGTTTTCTCCATGAGAGTGATATGAAAAGAAAGTTTCAATTTCTGATATCCTAAACATTTAAGATTATAATACATTGGATGTTAGGTTTTTTTATCCATGATACTAAATAGACTTAGTTTGAAATAAACACTGTAGAATTCAAGGGGACTCTTTGTCCAATCAGTATTTCAGAAATAAAATATTTCTGTATTAACATGAACAAATTATATATGACTTGTCAAACCAATATTAGTCAGGTCTGCTCTTGTTCTCTTATATGTTTTGATTGACCAGCTTTTGCCCTTGATTTTCTTAAATTGTCCTAGCTGGTTGTAGTGTATTCTACCAGATGGATCACTTATGTCAGACAGATCTCAGCAGAACAGCTAGACTAAGTATATCTATCAACCCATTTACCATGGTGAGAAATAGAAAAACAAGATTGGTTGTCACTAAGATAAACTTATTAAATTTATATTGACTATAAGATACTTTATTCTCTAGCTGGAAATTATACTTTCTTTTTCTAGAAGAATGGCAAAGCACACTATGGGATATGCATCAATGTAAAAAAAAATAAACCTTCCCCAAATCAAATCAGATTTAACTCAGACTGAATAAAGGACAATATTTGTAGCTCAGGGTTGAAATGAGGAGTCCTTGGTGTTCTCTGAGCTTGCTTGTTTTCTTGCATACAGTGGTGTAGCTTATAAACTGGAGATAAATTCCTTATGTATCCAATCACTTGGCCAATAAAGAATTCTATTCTATAAGGCACTAAAATATTACAGCTTGATAACATCAAGAAAATACACTATATTTCACCAGAGTGATAAAGCAATAATAAAAAATTACAATTACCTTTGTACAACTGCAGCTTTAAACAGGCTAACTATAAATTAACTCATTACTCAATCATGCAGCATTTAATATTTCAGAGTTTAATGACTTATAGTTGAATATACATTATCCACATTAACATAAAATAAAATAAAGGTTCTATTCTGGGAGAGATAATTACTCATGCAATGTATCATAAATTATTATAATAGTCAAGGGATGTATTATATATATTAACTCACTTCCAGGGAAGCACACTATAACTGTTGAAAATCCCAGGTTTAGAATCCCAGGTCTTATTTATATCTATCTGAAAGCAAATCCTATTTAATAGCAGGAAAAAAAATGAAATTACTTGAGAAAGTAATGCTGAAAATTGCAAGTCAATTCTTATATAATGCAGTTTTTAAAAGTCATAAACATTGTTTTACACATCTTCCTTACAGTTTTGTGAGAAAAGCATTGATATTTTGAGACTGACAAAATTAATGAATAAATGCAGTTTGATCCCAAGTCTCCGAACAATTTATTACTATTAATAACTAGAATGTAAACCAAGGTTGAAGTCTAATACTTCCATTGATATTTTTTTTACATTTCTTTTCTATGTTTACTACCCAGCTGAACAATGATGGCATTTCATACATTGGCAACTTCTTTTCTATTTATTACATACATTTCACTAGAAGAATGGAAAAGATTATTAGATTTTTCTTTCCCCTCTCAATGAAGTCATGTTGCCAATTGGCTTTCTCTTCTGCCTGTAGATTATATATACTGAAGAAACAGAAATGTGATCAAATATATCATATTTTCTATTATCCAGGAGATAGAGACTCCATTTTTATCCTTTTTTGACCTTCCCGATATTTTTCCTTAAAAAAGCAACCTAGAGGAAGTGAGTATCATTGTAAACATGTACTTATTTAATATGTATTTAATAAGAAATGAAGAGGAGACTGACATTACTTATCCATATGAATACAGTTTAGAATTCTTAACATTCATGGAATATACCCAGAATAATGATTTTTCCAAAATATTGCATGGAGATGATAGCGAAATATTTTTATGGTTAAAGGTAAATGTTCCCATCGCACATATGTGCTAGTTATTCCCAACTGTAGAAGGTGGTGCTCATCTCCATTTCAAAGCCAAAGAGCCAGCGCTGTCCGAAGACACTTCAGTGGTCGTGTGGCCGGCATGACTAAATGCTGAAGGCACACAGAATGCTGTTACCAAAGGTGGTTCCTATTTTTATACTTGCATTTTTACATGCTTTCAAACTGCTAGGTTGGCAGAAGTTGGTGGGTGCTCAGTCCGTTATGCGGCACTAGGGATTCGAACCACCGAATTTCTGACCTTTCTAATCGACAAGCTCAGCGTTTTAGCCACTGAGCCACTTTGTCCATTTTTATGGTTAGTTAGTCCCCCCCAAAAAATCTTTTAGGGATCAATATGCATCCAACTTTAATTATAAATTATATGTCAAAAAATTATAAACCTCTTTCTAAATGTCAATACTATTTCTGAATTATTTGTATTTTCTGAATTATTTGTATTTTCTGAATATGTTTTTAAATCGTTAGGTAGCTTGATTAGTTGGTTGAGGATAGTATGGAAGAAAAAAAGAAAAAGAAAGAAGAAAGAGGGAGAAAGAGAGAGAAAGAAGCAAGGAAAGAGAAATAAATAAATAAATAAATAAATAATCATATCTGCACTGTTGTTTCTATGAATTCAGTATGGTATGAATGCAGTCAGACACTGCAAAAATAACAATTGGAAAGGTGGACATGTAGCTTAACACTCTGCAAGTTTATGGGAATTCTCTTGCAGACAAGGTTGATGTAGCTGTTCTGGTTAATGAGAATCAGTTGCTAAATTGCCATATATACTGTGGCTGAATCCAAAACCTCATATTTTTCATGTGTTGCCTGGAGATGTTGACTAGAAGCTGGCTAATATAAATCAGTCTTCTTGTGCCCAGGTAAAGCCAAAAGCATGATAAGATGGAGCTCCAGACTTTGTGATTAGTCTGGGCAGAAGGAGGAAATGTGAGGTTAGCTCTAAACAGTATTGATAATTGCAGTAGTTAAGCATCTAATGAAGAATTCAATTCCATTAATTCATTTTATATAACTTGATGTGCTTCGTGGAAGATATTTTTCCACTATTTTTACATGTAGATATGACTATTTAGTTCGGTATTACTCTGACCATGAAACTGTATTAAGCTTTCTACAGAACTGTAACTATTAAGTTTAGAATTGCAGTTGTTGCCTCTTAAGTAGTAAAGCTTTTATCATTGTTTTAATTTATGTGTATATAATATCAGCAATATGGAAAAGAGGGAAGGAAAATTGAAAAAAGGGAAAACATTCTCTGTTATCGTTCATACTTTCACCAACCATACTCAAAAAGTATATCAAACTATTTCTCCTTACGAATTCAGTTTTCTGAAGATCAAACTTCTTAACCTTTTTTTAAAAATTGAGAAATACCCATCCAGATCAAAGAGAATTCTTTATATAGAAAGGTTTTTTCCCCATGCCAGTCTTACATTCAAAACTCATTTTTCAAGAGTTTCAATTCTAACTTCAGTTATAGTATATTATTTGGAGCACTGCATGGCATCAATGAAGTCCAATGCAGTTTAATATTTAGGGGTTCATGGCATCACAAGTTTGTGAAGCCCTTTCTTATTGGCTCTGTGTTTTAATATTTGTTGCAATAATATAGCAATAGCACTTAGATTTTTATATTGCTATACAGTGCTTTATTGCCCTCTCTAAGCGATTTACAGAGTCAGCATATTGCCCCCAACAATTTGGATCCTCATTTCATCCACCTCAGAATGATGGAAGGCTGAGTCAACCTAGAGCCTGATGAGATTCGATCTGCCAAATTGCAGTCAGCCAGCAGTCACCAGAAGTTACCTGCAGTACTGCATTCTAACCACTATGCCACAGTGGTGTATATAGCTCATATAGCTTTTTTTAAAAATAGTTGGTATATCCTGCTTATAGGCCTTGATATTACACACTTTGGAATCATGACAAATTGGAGCCAATATCTCTGTCTGAAGAGGAAGCACAGCATTCCAACTTATTGGAATAAATTACAGGGCACTGGCATGTCTATAGGGAGAGTCAAAACCAGTCAAAAAAACATTTGCAATCATGTGATCAAACTCCTACCTCTCCTACCCATGTTATGTGTGTGGTACACATTCTGGACTCTGGAGGATAAATAATACCCTATCCTTTCCTTAGTGGTCCTGAGATGAGCCTGATGATCCTGGATGGGAAGAAAACAGATCACAGTACGCTTGTTTTCCCCTGGTGTAAAAATGAGATCCTACATGGATATAATAAAAGTCATTTTTATGCTGGAAGGTGCTAGCATCAGTAGAAGAGAAGTTGGAATCTTTGGAAGAAGTGGAAATTTATCCCAAATATTGTTTATTCTATTTTTAAACATAAAAGACAACATAAAAAAATTTCTCCTCCATTACATACAGCATGTTGTTTCGTTACTAGTATTTGTGCATCCATATTTTCAATTGCATATACAATCACAGATTTTCCGTCTAATATAATTAGATACCTCACTTTCATTCTACAACATATATTCAATTACAATTAATATTTCTTTCTTTTCAACGAACCTACTTCCCTTGCATTCTTGATTGTCTGTTTAATAACAATATACCTTTATGTAATCACTTATCTCATTCTGAATATTTTTACAGTGTAAAAGAATTTGCCAACTGTTTATGTTTATACATCACTACTTTCAATCATGCATAATCCCACCAACAAGTATGCTTATTTTCATTGTTGTCCTTGTACAACATACATTCAAACAAAAATGTTATTCCTTCACTTTTAAACAAAGTATTCTAAATACTCACTTCATATATATACACCAATCTTTCATTACTTCCTTATTAAAACTATTTATCAACAACAAGATACAGCATCTTTATAATATACAGAAGTGGTGGAAATTTAGAGGCATTGGGTCAGATCACAGCATGGTATCATTATTTATATTGCTGCTATATAATAGTCTGCTTGGTTTGGGGGTTTGGGGTTTTTATTTTGCATTCTTATCTCTGATAGTTCAACACTAACTATAGTAGTTGTGTATGTCAATAAAATACCTTTTTTTGCATCTATGTCCACATTCTCTGGTTCCTTATTTAAAGTGGACAATGTATAAAGAGATAGGGATACAGTTAGATAATCAACTTGATTTTTTACTTTCCCTATGGATGGCCTTAGAAGTTATTCTTGTTATTATTATAGTATGTTCTTTCATTAATACTGGGTTTTTAAAAAAAAATTCAGATCATTCACTCTTTGCCAGGAGTTCAAAGAAGCACTGTGTGATTCAATTAGATACTGAGATAAGTGTCAAGTGAACCCCTAGTTAGATTCCCCTCTCCTTATCTGAGTACCAGACCACAGTTGCAAAACAAGAGGATTAATTTTAACATTATTCTGTGGAACAGATTTGCACTAGCAGAATTGGCTTGATAGCAGGCCTTTCCCAGGTGCTTATAAGATATTGGAGTGACATAAGAGTGGCTTTCTTTAGGAATAATAGGGATTTCATGTGTTGGATTTGAAGTCGTAATTAATTTATAGCCTCTACTAAAAGGCAGAGTCAAAAGGAGAAAAGTCAGCAATGGTCCAAGTAGACTTCATATTCATTGGTTACATGTACGCCCATTCACCCCAAACAATATAGCAGCTGTTTGGCAGCATAATCCATGATTTATCAAGAGCAGGGAAATTAATTGGACATTTAACATTCATGAATAAAAATGATATGTGATGAATGTCCTGTTTCAGATTTGCTCTCCATGGGTCTCCTTTCTTGATTGCTTAAGCTCTTACGTTCCATGGCCATAATACAATGAATAGTCCTGATGCACAATGCTTTGAAATCAACAAGCATTTCACCCATTTACAATATACTAGATTCTAATTAGTGGTTTCCCTCAGCAGAGCCTATCATGCTATCAGTTAATAGAAGAAAAAAAAAGTTTGAGCAACAATATCAAAAGGCCATAAAGAGATTGGATCACCATGCTGCAGTCCTAAAACTTCATCCACAAAACTGTTTTCAACAAATTTAATGACTGTAATATAAAGCATTAAAGCATAAGATGATTTCACTCTGTCAAAGGGAAATTAAATATCTTTAGGAAATTATTACTGTTGAAATCACCCCTAGAAATCAAAATGGAAAGTAAAATTTATTGGATTTTGGAACATTACGTGAAGATCTAGCTCTCTGGGAAGTGTATAAGGCTGGGAAAGGTAGGAAAAAGGAAAAGAGAATCACCAACATTAAAGTGAATGGACTCAACTATAGTAGTGATGAGTGCATTATTGGAGAATTTAAGAGACCAGGTTGGGGACAGATCCTTCAGGAGAAAAATTGTCTAGGTGACCATTAAGAATCAGCACTGATTTAATGGTACACCATCATCATTAGTGAAAAGATAATGGATAAATGAGCTATTTTGGGTTATAGTAAAAATAACTGCAACTGAATAAGCTTTATAATCAGAACAATGGTTGTACATCAAATTTCATTCTTTATCAAATTTTATACCATTCTTGGTTTAGAATAATATATCAACATTTGTGCACATAGATAAAAAAGGAATGTAATGTAATCAAAAATACATTCTAATATGTACGTATCATTTTTGAGCAAATATCATAAAAATAAATTGCTTAAACTAAGATACTAAGAAATGGGATGAAGAAATTTTTTGCATGCAACTGATGTATGTTGGAAATCAACTGATTCCTCTGTTACTAAGAATTGACTTGAACACAGGGGGTTTATAGTTTAGTACAGGTTGTTAGGAATATAATCTAACAGTTGGGTTGGCAATATATAATCATGTAACTACGCCTGTTTCTTTACACTGTAAAATGTGATTGGTTGCTGTTTTCCTCAATCAGCCATAAGAGGCAGCCAGAATGACTGTTAGCTCTCTGTTTGTTAGATGCTGGGCTGATCTGATCTGAGTGTTTTGGAAGCTGGCTGTTAGAAAGTGCTGTGAGCTATTGTAAGTTTTGCAACTGCTAGCAAACTTTGAGTACTGAACTGATTATATGATACTGAACTATGTTATTTGGATTATCCCTTAACTGAAAGACATTGATGACTGACTGTCTTATCCATGTATGACTTGGACTGTTTGATGGACTCTGATACCTCTATTTCCATGAAATTAAAAGCCTACTTAAACTGCAGTGTCTCTGTATGCTGGTTTGTGTGTTCTCCAACAACACTCTCACAACGCTTCTCTGAACGTACTCACTCTCCCAACAGGGAGCTTACCTAACACAAGTACATAAGAAAATTGCATCTCAAAGACCTTTTAATTTGATTTATTCATATGCTAAGTATAAACAACTCAATTTAATTATTGCAAAAAAGCTATTTTCATATTGTTTAAAAAAGTGTATTATGGGCTGTGAGCGGGTCCCTGACTGCTTCCTTTTTTATTATGAAAAGTAAAAAGATCATGTGAGCCTTTTGTAAAACCTTTGGCTTCTAGAATGAGCATATGCAAATAGTAATAAAAAGTAAATATTCATACCACAATATTAAAAAAAATCTAGATCAATGTCAACAGACAAGAGTGAAATCCTGCTATTGTCATGTTGTGATTTACTGTAATTTAGTACAATCTCTTGCCCTTTATTTAAATCCATACCACTTCAGAACTAAAATGAACTGTGTTCTGTTATGGTTGACAGCTTTGACTGCAACATGTTTTCCAAGCAGGCTCAAGCTGACTTTAAGTACTTAAGGCAGTCCAGTCCTTCAAAACAAAAGTCAATAAAATGCCACTTCAGTAAATACAATCATATAAAGTTGTTACTATTTCAATTACAGTAGTATTTTTTTTAAAGAATTAAATATGAGGAGGGAGAGGACAATAAAACATGCAATACAAAAATTGGCGGATAAGATTAAAAAAACAAGAAACAAGGGCAGCATGTTCTTAAAACATTCTTAAAACAGAAGGAGAACACTAAATCAAGGCTGAAATAACTAGAAGGGATTGGACATTTACAGAGATAAACATATTCTAGCACAGCCAGAACAAATACTGTACATTCAGAGTGAGATTTTGGATTTATTTCTTTAGATGCTGTTTGGACAGATCTATCTAGGCAGTCAGAAGACAAGAACATTTATTTATTTAGTTTTTTGACCTGAGTACTAGATGAAGATGTCAATCTTAGTTTCAGTTTCCCAGTTTTCAAATATACCCATTTCCATGCCCATTTGCAAGCTTTTCTCTCTTCACATTCAAAATCTCATTTTCTTATGACATTTTTGTCATCAATGCATTTTGGCAAGCCTTAATAAAATCCACTTCTGCATATTGCTCTCACTGATATATGGACACTCTTCCCCGTAAAAGTAGCTATGGAAATTATTTTTGCATCAAACATTTGGGGAAATGCAAATAGTATCCTAGCTGTTTAATTGGTCCTAGGAAATAGACATTATCCTTCTGAATAGACTTTGATGATGGAACAGTTTTGGGGAAAATTTGGAAAGTAGAATACCAATGATAATTTATTGACAACTAGAATCTTTAGTTGTTCAACATGGAATTGAAGTTTGTTTTTATTAGATACGCAGATTATTGCTTTTGATAACAATATGGGCTGTATAGTATTAAGGAAAGTTGCTGTTGATAGAAAAAATACATTCAAAAGAATTCTACTATGGACACTAAAGAAACTTTGTTACTCAGTTAACACTGAGAGAGATCAACTTATTCTCCAAGGGGTCAACCTATTCTCCAAAGAATCTGAAGGCAGGACAAGAAGTAATGGATGGAAACTAATCAAGAAGAGATCTACCATCACAACCATCAGATAAAATGTATCATCTCCCTCTTCCGGAAGGGCAAGGAGTCAAGGAAAAAAGATCTAACTGTAAGACCACCAGACAAACGGATAAACAAGCTACTATGCAACAATCTCAACAATCGTTGGCCACTGATCAAGGAGCTACTGCAACAAGCTCAGAAGCTGTGGGAGGAGCTAAACCAAAGGTGAGACAGGCCTTGCGGGAGGCTCTAAAAAAGCTTCAGGCAACCAAAAATGACAACTAAGATTTTGACATGGAATGGTAACGGACTGAACTCTCCACAGAAAAGAAAGAAAATATTTCATTATCTCAAACAGTTTAAGAATGACATAATTTGCTTGCAAAAAACTCATATCAAATCAACCGATCAAAAATATTTGTTTAACCCCAAACTGGGCCAACATTTTGCGACCTCAGCCATGGAAAAGAAAAATGGCATAGTAGTATATTTAAGAAAAGATATTAAAGCTGAGCTAATTGAAGCAGATCCCTTTGGAAGATATATTGCATTAGATTTAATCTTAGAAGGGAAAAAGACGTTACTTTTGGGAATTTATGCTCCTAATCAACAACAAGATGGATTTTATAGAAATCTCCACGCTAAATTAGTACAGTGGGACTTTGAGTCTTGTATATTATTGGGTGACTGGAATGGCGTGATCGACACCAAAAGAGATAAGAAGACAGCTCGCCCGAACACCAAATTTCGAGCTAAGTTACCCAAAGCCTTTTTTGACATGCTGGACGACTTTGAATTGCGAGACGCTTGGCGCGAGAGGCATGCAGAAGAATATGACTTTACCTTTTTTTCCAATAGACATCAATCTCTTTCAAGGATTGATTTTATACTAATTACAAATGATTTACTTTGTAGGGTGAAGAAGATAAAGATTATGGCGAGAGTTCTTTCAGACCATAATCCAGTCTGGATGGAATTGGGAAGGGTAGCCCAGCCAAGAAGGTCCTGGAGGTTGAATGAAAACTTATTTAGATATGAAAAGTATGTTAATGATTGTAAAAAATTGCTATCGGAATATTTTGTTCTCAATATGAACAAGGGTACATCTTTGGAATATGTATGGGATGCAAGCAAAGCGTATATGAGAGGAGTATTAATGAATATAAATAAAATACATAGACACAAACAAGGGCAAAAACGAAAAGAATTGGAAGAGGAAATTAAAGGGAAAGAGTCAGAATTAACATTGAATCCAGGAGATACAAAGATTAGGGAAACAATTGCTATATTAAAATCTCAGTTTGATATGCTGATCTCTGACCAGGTAGCTACTAGTTTATTATATGCTAAACATAATACTTTCTGCAATGCAAATAAACCCGGTTGGTGGTTGGCTTATCAGATTAGAAAAAAAAGGAAAGCTCAAAATGTATCCAAATTGTGTTACAGAGGGAAGGAAGTGTTTCAACAGGAAGAGATTCAAAAGGTATTTCGGGAATTTTTTACAGAGTTGTATAAAGGGGATAAAATTAAGGACGGAGATATAGACAAATTCCTAGATAAAGAGAAAATCCCCCTAGTTAGAGAAGAACATAGGCATAAGCTGAATCAACCTATAACCTCTGGGGAAATTTTGCAGGCAATTAAACAATTAAAGTTAGGGAAAGCACCAGGCACAGATGGTTTAACAGCTGTTTATTATAAAAATCTACAGTTAGAAATGGTAGAACCCCTCAGAGAACTATTCAATAAAATTCAATCGGGAGAGAAAGTGCCTCCTTCGTGGAAGACTGCGTTCATATCGTTGATACCCAAAGAAGACCAAGACCTTACCCAACCAAAAAATTACAGACCTATTTCATTACTCAATGTAGATTATAAAATTTTTACTAAAATATTAGCAAATAGGCTAATGGGGGTAATTCAGCAACTGATACATACCGATCAAACTGGTTTTATACAGGGCAGACAGATGAAGGACAACGTTAGATTAATTATCAACGCTTTAGAATACCTGGGAAAGAACAATCAAATCCCGGCCGCATTCATATTTGTGGATGCGGAGAAAGCCTTTGATCGAGTTAATTGGCAATTCCTGCTGAAGACATTGCAAAAAATGCAGATAGAGATGGCTTTTTACGGTCAATTGGTGCAATATATCAGCAGCAAACAGCCCAGATCATTGTTAATGGAAATCTGACAGACTCCTTTCAAATTGAAAAAGGTACAAGACAGGGCTGTCCTCTGTCCCCATTATTGTTTATTATAACTTTGGAAATACTGTTGAATAAGATACGGGGCCTGGGCGGTCTAAAAGGGATTAAAATTAGACAGCAAGAATATAGAGTCCGTGCATTTGCGGATGATCTGGTTATAATATTGGAACAACCGCAGGAAACTAGTAGGGTATTATTGAATACGATCAATCAATATGGTCAAGTCTCAGGATTTAAAATAAATCTAGGAAAAACCAAAATAATAGCTATAAATATGACTACCAAACAGAAGGAAGAACTGGGGGCAATGCTAAGATGTGAGGTAGTTAAAAAAGTTAAATATCTTGGAGTTAATATTTTAATCTCAAATGGGAAATTATACAAGTATAATTATGAATCACTTTGGCATAGTACACAGTTGGAGTTGAAAAGGTGGGAAAAACTGCATTTGTCCTTGCTGGGTAGAATAGCGGCAGTAAAAATGAACATTTTACCAAAAATTTTATTTATTTTTCAAATGTTACCAATACTTAAAAGAGATGCGAATCTTTTAGAATGGCAGAAGGGTATCAACAAATTTGTGTGGGCAGGAAAGAAGCCGAGGGTAAAGATGAAAATAATGCAAGATGCACGTGAAAGAGGAGGATTGAAATTACCTAACTTAAAATTATACTATGACGCAGTGGCATTATCTGCAATTAGTGATTGGATTCATCTAACTAATGACAGAATTTTGAATATCGAGGGATATGACTTGTTATATGGCTGGCATGCTTACCTGTTATTTAACAAAAAAACGGATAAGAAATTTAAAAATCACATCTTAAGAAATGCTTTATTGCGGGTTTGGAAAAAATATCAACATAAACTAAATGATAAAGTGCCCATGTGGGCAATTCCTAGACATGCAATTGAAAATATGAATGTAGAACAAAAACACGATAGAACCACCTATAGACAACTTCTTATCTCAGAAAGAGGGGTGATGGAACTAAAATCTTTAGAGGTACTTAAAGAAGAGAAGGTAGTTCAAACGTGGTTTCAGTATGGTCAACTACAGGCTAGATGGAAAACAGATCAAAAAATTGGCTTTGTAAAAGTTGACGATAATTTGTTTAAACAAATAAGAGATCAAAGCTCAATGCATATAAAGAGGATATATAATGTATTAGTACAGATGGATTCTGAAACGGAACTGATTAAGGATTGTATGATAAAATGGGCTCAGAATATCGAGGAACCAATAATGCTTGAAACATGGGAAAGAATCTGGGTAAGAAATGTGAAATTTACACAAGCACAAAACTTGAGAGAAAATTTTTATAAGATGTTTTATAGATGGCACCTAGATCCTAAAAAGCTTGCCTCTATGTATCCAAATGTTCAACCTAAATGTTGGAGATGTGGTTCTTGTGATGCTACATATTTTCATATATGGTGGACATGTCGTAATGTTAAGGCATTTTGGATAAAAATATGGTGGATCCTGCAAAACATCTTTAAAAGAAGGATAAAATTTACCCCCCAGTTGTTTTTACTGGGTATATGTATTGATTTTACAGTAGCAGAGACTAATTTGATTCTGTATTTAATAACGGCAGCAAGACTCTTGGTGGCGCAGTATTGGAAGAAGACAGATTTACCTACAATTCAAGAATGGACTTTGAAAGTTATGAACTTAGCCGAAATGGCCAAAATCTCAGCATATCTCAAAGAACATTCAAACGAGAGATATAAACGAGACTGGAAAAAGTGGATTGATTATATAAAAAGTAAATATGGGAGTAAGAAACTCCAGATAGCTTATGCTTAGTATCAGTAATAATTTAAATTGTTTAAAATTTGGGTAACAGTAAGAAGCTGAGTTCAATGTAGAGATATTTTAGACTGTGATTGTTTAAAAATTATACCACGTATGGTCTTTGGGAAGTCGGGGGGAGGGAAGGGAGGTGGGGATTTAGGGGGAGGGGGGAGGGGGGAAATACAATATGTGTTAAATTCCATGATTGTATTTGTATACTGTGGCCTTTCAATGTTAGTGCGAAAATAGAACAAACCGAATATACTGGAAGGTAATAGATACCGAAGGAAAGAGTCGAGTGAAAGAAGAAGGAGGGTGGAGAGGGTGAGAGAGAGGAGGGGGAGAAGGGAGGGAGGGAATGGAGAGGGAGTGATAGGGTTAAGGTTAGAAAGAAGGGGAGGGGAAGTAGGCGTAGAGGGGTGTGTGAGAAGGAAGAATGAAAGTTGGAGGGGGTTGAAAGAGGGTGTATGACAGGCCAAGGTGGTATACTGGGTTTGTATTGTAGAGGGCATTTTCTATATAAGTGAGGGCCGTGTTTATTATTCAATGTTATATGCCCTGATTAAGCACAGTGAATATGTGATTGTATAGAATGAAAACATAATAAAATATATATTAAAAAAAAAAAAGAAGAGATCTACGAACTAGAACTAAGGATAAATTTCCTGAAAGAACATTTAATCAGTGGGATGACTTGCCTCCAGAAATTGTAGGTGCTCTAACAATGGAAGTTTTTAAGAAGAGACTGGACAACCTTTTGTCTGCAAAGGTATAGAGTTTCCTGCTTGATCACGGGGTTGGACTACAAGACCTCCAAGTGACCATCCAACTCTGTTATTCTGTTATTTACTGAAGTTTCCAGCAGAAATTTCCAAAGGGAAATGAGGGACAGAATAAAAAACAAGTAAAGATAAGACAAACAACATAAAAAAGATGTTTTGTCATAAAAACTCTATTCTCCTAATACTGCTCCCCACGTTGGTGTTAGATAAATGTCAATAACAACCATGTATTCAGGCTGGGGAAATGCTGATAAGGGAGAAAGGAAGTCCAAGTCTAGAAATGTTTAATTCTGAACATGTTTGTAAAGAGTGTTGTTTATGTAGAATACAATGTACTTTCATTTACCTCTTTTGTTGTAAAAAAGTGCACATCAGTCTTCCCTTATATACTGCATTTACAAATGCTGTGCATTTAGGAGACTGGGCTGCATGCCAATCAGGCACAGCAGTTCTGCAGAGAATGTAGTTAACAGCATGTTTCCATTCCAGTTACCTCATGTCTGGTGGAAGGAAAGACAGAAACTGGTAAATATGTACCAAATGCATTAGTGTAAATTGTCTCACTATTTAAAAGAACACACATCATGCATGTTATCTCCATTAGATTTGGAACTTAAGAATTTGTGGTTGTTAATATTCCTTCTTGCAAATAGAAGGTGCACAGATCTGCTACTCTACCAAAAAAATCATTGATGTCACCCTTTCTTCCTCTCCCCATCTGAATCCAAGCAACACACACACAAGTGGAAATGAGTATAAGAGAAAATGTAAATCATTTGATTGAAAGTAAGAACTTGTCAAACACGTTGGTGGTGTGATGGAACATCATTTGCATTTTTCAGATATCAAGGGAATTTTGTTTTATGAAGATGCTATTAGAGTTCTGGGCTCATGACAATAATGTGTGTTTTTGGCTGAGTGGCTTTGGATTTTCTGGATGTCAATTTTCTATGATATTTTGACAAGCAAGATTTGTCTTCTGACAATAAAATTAAATGTTGATGTCCACATTTTTACTGGTTTCCTTTATCTTGGAAAAATGAAGAGTGAATTGGATATTACATTACATTGGGGAAAACACTCTTATAATGTGGCCAAATTGCAGTGCCAAATCTGAAAATATGGAACAGAAATTAGCTTTTTTTGTTTTAGATTTGTGTCTTGACAAAAACCCCATTAAAACAATAATAATGCCTGTATGCTATTCTGATGCCTTAAAAATATGAACTTTGTTCACTCATTTAAGTTCTTAAAGACAACATGAAAAAAATCACTCTCTGATATTTAGTAAACTTCATATTTATGAAGATCAAATTATTTTTAAAATTTTGCTTATTCTTCCTTGTACTCCATGCTTTACTTCAGTTCTGGCTGGAATTTTATTTCTATTGCTACAGTAGATGGCAAATAATGAATGCCAGAAGAAACCTATCTGTTTTTAAGTTTCTGCCAATGAAGGCTGACCTATGGAAGTAGCTGTAGGGTATAATTGAATGTTTCCAGTGTATTGAATCAAAATCCTGGAAAAAGAGGCTGTAAACTAAGGTTTTTTCCAAATGGATTGCAATATCAATTACATTTGCATTCACATTGGCCTTTAGACTCACAGTGCAATCTGCAATGCCTTTGACCTGTTGTTAAACAGATGGTTAGATCCTCTAAGTGAATTGGCTGCTGCTTGATACTTTCATACATTCATTCCTTTGTTTAGACTATCCCCCTCCCCCATATGGCATTACACTATGACTGTGATCTAATACCAATAATATATTTTTAACTACTGCTGACTTCAATAACAAATGCAGTGCAATCTGTAAATCAATGTTTAAGTGTAGCCCTCATGAATTCCAACATGTATTTGAAACAAATTTGGTTAAAAAAGGTAAACCAATTCCTAGATACCGTGTTGACCCCTGCAATAAGTGCTTGGCCTTATTTTGGTGGCTTGTCTTATTATTTTTGAGGTGCAGGAGGTGGCGAGCGTGGTCACCTCATGGCTGCTGCTTTGTTGCAATATTTTGGGGAAGGGCTTATTTTGGGGGCAGAGCTTATTTTAGCACATGTGCTCAAAAGCCCAATTGGGCTTATTATCTGGGGAGGTCTTATTTTCAGGGAAACAGGGTAGAACCCAGACCCAGTTTGGTCTAGTGGTTAAAGCAACAGGCAAAAAACTAGAAAACCGGGAATTCTAGTTCTGTCTTAGGCAAGCCAACAGGGTGACTTTGGACCATTTTATTTCTACCCAACCTAGCTCACAGAGTTGTTGTTGTGGGGAATATAGGAAGAGGAAAGGGTATTAGGTATGTTGTCACCTTGAGTTACTTCTAAAAATAATAAAGCTGGGATATAAATAAAAGAAAATAAATTGACTGGAAACCAACAGACTATGGATCCATCAAATTAAATTCATTTAGGCAGACAATTTGCTGTTTGCAATTATTAATGCTAAATATATGAAGTTACTTTCACCTTTGTGCCTACAGTGTAGAAAAAAAGGCATAGGACTTTCTCATACTACTCTAGTTCCTTAGCGATGCCAATTAAGCCTGGGAATTTTATAGATAGTAATCAAGGGGTGCTCTTGAAGGAAGCTTTGACTTTCAGATTTTAAGGGAACATTTTCTTGTCTAGCTCCTATCTCTACCTCTGAGACACAGTATCGTAGAATGACACTGAAAATAACAGCATTTTAAGGGCATGACTTTCTTCCTGTGGCAAAGGCATTGAAGCAGAAATATGATAATCTGTGTCACTACAGGACTTTTTTCACTCTCCCTGTATACACATTGTACAGTCCACACAGAACATCAAGGAAATCACCTAAAGAATGATTCGAGTTCAAATGTAGGGAAAACAGCAAATATTAAAGAGGCAGCAAAGTGAAACCTCAAAACAGAGAATGAGTAGTTTTCCAATATGTTGTTTATATTGGTACAACTTTTGTTTCATAAGGAATGGTGGTAAAAGGAAGCAAGCATGCCCCAAAACACAGTGGCACAGTGACACCATCAAAGCCAATAGCAGCCATTGGATGGAGGGAACAGAACAACAACAACAACAACAACAACAACAACTGTAAGAAGCTGTACAAAATCAGAAAATATGGAAATAATAGAATCACTGAAAATCCATTATGATTGAAAAGATAGCACCTTCAGCATCTTATAATTCTATTATACACGAAATATGTATCTATAAGGAGCAGGCCTGCAACTGAAGAAAAAAATATATGTATTATATAATTCAAATTAATACTTCATTTCAAACCAAAAGACTCTATCTAAATGTATACATTTCTCCTAAGTATTCATATGTTCATCAAAATGATTCATGTAGTTCTGCTTATTATGGCAATTCCCTTCTTAACTGTTATTCAGTTATGTTTTCTGGGAGGGTGAAAAAGTCATATCTTGGATTAAAACATGTCAGCCAGTACAAACAAAAGCCTGATTTACTGTAACATATGGGACAAACTGAATAAATACTTCTTCATAATGTTCATAATTAAACTGTTGGAATTTATAGTAATCATTTACCTTGATAGATTTAAATAAGGAAATAGATGAATCCCCAGCCAACACTGTCCCCTCCCTCCCCAATGAAGTTTTCCATAACTTGCTGTGATTTGGAAGTATCTGAAAGTTACATTCCTACCTATGATATTACAGCAATATTCAGTTAATGATCTTGGAAAATCTTTGCAAACTTTTCAAAATAGCACTAGGCAGGGGCATTCATGAAAGTGGTCAAGATGTCAAGGTGGCAGGTGTGATCATGTTATCAAAATCTAATTCCTTTTACAAATGTGCAAATGTATTGTAGCATCTGCTATCTTAACATCTAGACCAGCAGTCACCAACTGGTAGTCTATGGACCACTGGTGGTCCATGAGAAAATTTTGGTGGTCCGCAGAAAAATTTGCATTTTTATTGCACTAAATTAGGGGTCTTCAGACTATTGGCCCATGGACCGGATAAGTGCAATGAATGTTTGTGTTGCTGCAGAGAGTCTTCCCTTTCAGGGTCTTTTTGTGCAGGTTGGAGCGGGGCAGAAATTCCATCTTGGGATCTGCTTCAGCCTCCTCATTCAGGGCTTTGGGTGAAGGATGGAGGGAAGTGCTGCTGGCAATGAACAGCAAGAAGGACTTATTCTAGTGGGACTGCATCATGGCCTGGAACTGGCTGATCATCTCAGCCGGCTGAGCCTCCAGGTTCCAGTACCTGTCCTTGCACTCCTGCAGGTCTTTCCTCTGCTTGGAAAGCCTATGCTGATAGTCTTCAATGAGGGGCTTCTGCTGAGCCTCCTTCTCAGTCAGATACAGTTAGAACTGAGCCAGCTGTTTTGCCAACTCTTTCTCATGGTGGCTGTTTAGCTCCAACAACTGCTTCCTGTTGGGGCCCTAAGGAGCCCGGGTGGTCAGGCAAGAAATGACTGGGAGGGGAGTGGAGAATAGAGGCTGGCAAAGTGCCCCTCAACATGAGTGACATCAAGCCCACCAGTCACATGACCATCTAGTCATGCCTACCCAGCCAGTCATTAGGCAGATCATATTGATGGTGCAAGGGATTTAAAATAATGAATTTAGTGGTCCCTGAGGTCTGAAAGGTTGATGAACCCTGATCTATACCCCCTTTACAGAGACTCTTAGCAGTGAGACAACAAAGATTATACAATTTATTTCATTTGCCATTTATTTATTCATTCATTTATTTTGTTTCTCTAAAACAACATCCACATCTAATGATGTTTGAATTCTCATTCTTGTGTTTTTGCCCTTATAACCCAATTTGTATTCAGAGTTCTTGATTTTTTAAATCAATATGGAATATAAAGCAAATTAAAAAAAAACCTCCCAAACAACTGGCAAGAACAAAAACAATGAGTTTAGTATTAATGTTCCCTAATAGAGAACTTTTTAATCTTTCATTACAACAGTTTCACAGAACAGATCCTAATGACTGATGAGCTACATTCCTTTCGGGAATGACTTCTATACAATGGGCCTGAAAAACCCACTAAATTTCATACTATTTAATCATATTGCAATTTTTATTTTAATTAAAAATAAACAATCCAATCACCCTTCCTATTGCTGCAATTTTTTATCCTTGATGGTTGCTGCTGAAATAGAAGGTTAAAACAAAGTTTTAATGACATTTCCACTATATCCAAGTCATGTCATTATTATTGTTTTAGTTAATAATGTACCTAAACTTTTAAAGTTAGGTTGGCAGTATGCAAATATTTTACAAACTTTATTTAAATAATTATGGCTTACAATTATGCATATTTTCATTTTGCTTTTTGATACGTTTGTTGGACAGACTTTAGTTAATACAACGTAAGTCATGATCCCAAAATTCATTAATAAATTTAATTCAGTGGTCTTATTTCTGTATAAACCCCATAAAGCTGCACTGTTGTTTTTCAAACATAATTATATCTGAACATATTGAATATATTAATAAAGCTAAAACAAAAAAATCATTTCTCTTGATAAGTAATGATGAGAATAATAACAATGACATATGCTGAATTGATCAACCATCAGAAGTCATAGAAAGGAAAGAATGTTTTGAATCTTCCTTAGTCTGCTGGCAATTTGTACTAAATGAGAAACTCCTAAGTGATTAATCAATTCATATTTCGATATATTGGTCCAGGAAGCCAGATAGCATATTATAGTGTCACCTGGGAAATGAAGCTGTCTTGTAAGAGTAGCGCCCCCCCCCCCCCAAATAGCTATTTTCTCTGCAGCCTTTTTTATTACTTACATACCATCTATTGCAGGCACATATGGGAATTTTTCCCAGATTGAAACATGCACAATCAGTTATTTTGAAAAAAACACATAAGCAATAAAAGTGACTGCAGAAGCATAATTCTTCAAGGAAAACATGCTGCTGGGACCCCATGCAGACCAATCTTATTGACAATGCATTTTTGCTATTCGTTAGTTTGATTCTCAGAAAATTTACAGCAACTGATGAAAGAAACATACTTTTTTCAGAATGAATCCTTCCTCTACCAAATTCATCTGTATGAATAATTTGCTACTTGCAGCTATTCAAAAAAGATTCAGTAACTCATTGGATATGATTTTATTGATCTAACCTTTAATCAATTTTGATTGACTCACTGTAATGCAAACCTGATAATACAACCTTAACGTATTTTAAAATTATTTTTTTTATCATGCTTTAAAGTCTTTAAACATTGTACCCTAGTGCTGGCTGCCTAAATTTCATCCATATAGTTATAAAATACAAATTCATTTACATGTCACAATTCAAGACACAAATAGGCTTTATGTGAAAAGTTTATATGGAATACATCATCAAAATTTGATTAATGAAATATGAACAAATGAACAGTACAACAATAGCACATTTTTCTATCTGGCAAAAGCCAAACATAGCAAATGTACAGAAGGCAAAAGATGGAAATAAATAAAAGCATTTAGACTGTCAAGACAACTGGCTATTCTCTTAAATTATATTTTACAATTATAAGCCTCCCTTTCTCACATATTCTAAATGTAAAACTATAAGGAAACTTTTTTCTTTATCAGAAAAGCTATATTTAGACACTGCTCCATATTTTATTAATGAGAAAATGTACTCAGATTAGCAAGCGGATTCTTCAGTCAAGTACCTGGAGCTTTGTCTTTTAGCAGTGTAGTGTATTTTATGCCTTTATAAAAGAACAATGAAAGTGTATTTATATGTACTGTACTGTTTATATACAAACAGTAATTTATGGTCACATTATCTTGTTACTCATATATTAATACAGTTTTGATGTTTTTAAATTTATTATACAACAGAAAACTTACATATAACACTACCAACAATATTTCAACATATAAAAGGAAGGAAGGAAGAAAGGAAGGAAAGAAAGAAAGAAAGAAAGAAAGAAGGAACGAAGGAAGTTATATAAATGGATCTGAGAAAAATTCACCATACTATTTGAATGCTTCCATCCTTGCCCCCTTATTAAAATAATTCCAATGTTGACAAGCAAAAAATATTAACAATCTGTTGCTGCAAATTAATTTTTATGTTGTATGTAAATCTTGTATTCAGCACCCTGCTCCTCCATAACACAATCATTCTTGATATCTTGATAATTACTAGGATGCGACCAAAAAGAATAATTGCATCTTTAACACATATCAATCATTCCAGAATCAAATTAACAATTCTGTTGTCCAATTTAACATTCAAAGGACAAGTCCAAATAATCCATAAACTGCCTCCAGAAAATGATTTGAAGAAAAAGAAAAGAAAAACAATCCTCTTATTTAATGCTCTTAAAGATGTCCAATGTGCACAAAGCATTTTATCCTTGTATTAACTTTATTATAAATTCATAAGAAATTAATCCACACTATTACAGCAATTTACCACTGGTTAACAGGACAGGATATTTACACATGTAAATATTAATTTCATCGAAGTTCTTCAACTTGCTGTAAAGGGAATTAGTGGCTTAGGAGCTATCATTTCTCAAAACGTCAAGAATGTCAGAAGTAGCAATAGCATCTGGATGAAATTAAATTCACTCAAATTAAACTCAAGAAATAAGCAATGTTTGCCAAGAAGCATTCTGAGATAAATCAAGCTTATTTTTTTTAAAAAAAAAACTGCATTAAAATATTGGTTAAACACAGCACAAAAAGCATCTTGAGGTGATTGTTGTATGCAAGAAACAGGAAAATGCTGCAAGAAGACACTGTAGCAGATATACATGGTAGCATCATTCAATCATTATTCAAACATCAGGCCTTTTTAACAGCTGTCACAATGGATTGAAGACAAAACAAGATTGAACAGCAGTTCATGAGGCACTTGATTTTTGACTACAGAAATAAAGCGTAGAACTGCAATGCAAACAGGGTCTGAGGATTTATAATATCTAATAAGCTCTGTTGCACAACCTCTATTTTAAGAATGAACTATTGTAGCACCACACTTTGACAGAAGACAATCCCCACCATTCTTCCATCAAACTGACAAATTATCATTACTAGTGAAGAAGCCAAGGGTTTTAGACACATTGAGCCTAGGATCATTTAGGGCATTCTTGTCCCTTAATTCTTCTTATCAAATAGGTAAGGATGGGAACCAGCAGACTCCAAAGGGCTCTGGATTATAGAGTTCAGAATTCTTTTTTATGGACCTTGTTGGTACAGGCTGCATGTACAACATTTGTAAGGTTTCCAAATTTCCCATCCTTGGTGTAACCTTCTTGTTACCTCAAGAAGCAGCATTCTTATGTGCTGCTGAGTACAGAACAAAATGTTAATTCAAAGCAGTGATGAGCTTTTGGGCTGAGCGACTGTGGCTCATCATTATTCATTGGTGCCAGCTGTTCATTTTCTTACCCACAGTTTATCAGATGAATGATTCCTGATGTTTATTTACAATTATATACATTGATATTTTCTTTACGATGTTCATTTATAGTCTTCTCATCCAGTTATATATCTACAGATATATAGAATTAAATTGTTTCAGACAAAGCTGGAAAATTCTTTCTATTTATGCTTATGGACGTTCTTTTCCTGACTTTTACTCTGATATTTTATAGCTCACCAGAGTAAAATTATTTGCTAGAAGGCCTCAAAGGTTCCTTTCAACCCTATGATTATATGATTCTATGAACATATTAATGGTGTCAAGTTGGTCAAGGAGAGGTTCCAGATTAATTTCAGATTTAATAAATTGGATTTCATTCTGCACCTGCATTATTAAGGAAAAAATCACATTTCTAAAATATTTGGCAGGAATTGAAAATAACACCAGCGGCAGACAGCAGCTGTTTGTCTGTATTTTAAATCAGGATAACTACAAAGCCGAAAACACCAGCCTCAAGATGGTGAGTGAGACCTCGCCGAAACATTGCCAAGACAATCTCAATCTTACATGGGAAAAGACTGGAATACAACAAGGCCAGCATACCTACACCTGTGAAAATCTACAAAAACACGTTTCACGGGTGTAGGTATGCTGGTCTTGTTGTATTCGAGTCTTTTACCATGCAAGATTGAGATTGTCTTGGCAACATTTCGGCGAGGTCTCACTTACCATCTTCAGGCTGGTGTTTTCGGCTTAAAGCATGGTTGGAGCTGCTGTCTTTCTATAAATCTTGGTGGAGGGTGTGTGGAGTCATGGCTTTGTTTCAGTAAGTGGATTGATTGGCTGTGTGGTTGTATCATGATTGGTAGATTGATGCAGATTGGTGCTGGCTGTGTGTCCATTGTTGTTTTGTGTTGTAACGGCCTGGGTGGTGGGTGGGACTCGTTTGTTGACTGGGGCTGGTTTCCAGATGTCTGGTAGGCGGGGGGCATTGTCATGTTTATTCATGTTGTGGGGGTGTTTCTCTATTTCGATAGCTTCCATAATTATTCTCTTGTTGAAGTGTTCAGTTTTGGAGATTAATTTGGTTCCTTCAAAATTAATTTCATGTCCTGTAGCTTTAAGGTTCTGGAAAAGGGAGGAAGTTTTTTCTTCTTTTTCCTACTGCGTTCTTGTGTTCCGTGATGCATGCATTTATTCTCCTGTTTGTTTGTCCTATGTATGTTGCAGGGCAGATTTTGCTTGGTATTTTGT
Source organism: Thamnophis sirtalis (assembly GCF_051295495.1). NCBI lineage: Eukaryota > Metazoa > Chordata > Lepidosauria > Squamata > Natricidae > Thamnophis > Thamnophis sirtalis. The sequence goes on from NW_028261381.1 coordinate 90,072,573, forward strand.
AGACTCCTTGGTTTTCTAGCTGGATTTTGTCTTTGGGGTTTCTTAAGATGTTGGTATATATATAAAAGAAAAGGGAAGCAGTATGGTCCCTCCCATATTTGGGCATACCAGGGGTTGTGACACAATACATACCTATTTCCCTGGCTTAGCTGATAAAGGAGGAGAGCCTGTGGCTTAGTGGCTAATACAACTGCCTGATATGTAATACAGCACAGGTTTGATTCCAAGTAAGGGTATGGCTAGCTGATGAGAGCTGAATAGCTTGAGATAGATCTATACTAGTCTCCCTTTATTTATTTATCAGCACAAATGCATATTTTATATATATATGTGTGTGTGTGTGTGTGTGTGTGTGTGTGTGTGTGTGTGTGTGTGTGTGTGTGTGTATTGGGTTTCTGTCTGGATGGTCTCTTGTGACGAGCCGATGGACAGAGAATGGAAGTAGTGAACTTCCTCCCATATTTGGGCATACCAGGGGTTGTAACTTTAAATGTATGTGTGTATGTATGTATACACACACACACACACACACACACACACACACATCTAAGGAAAAGTCATGTTCTGATATAAATTATTCTGACTCTAAATCCAAAGTGAATTTTCTTATGATTCAGCCTCATGTAAAAGTAGGGCTTTGTATGCTTTGAGCATGATTTAGTTTGAGTAAGAAAACAGCTCATTAAAATACATTTATTCTAATGAGTCAATTCATTAAAACAGCCACATCTTTATTTTGATTAAAGCAAATGGCTGAAAAAAGGACAACTGCTTTAACTCAGGAGATAGAAATGGGGCTCATATGATCCACAGTGGAATTACTGTTAAAACTTATATATTTCTCCTAAACAGCTACCGTAGAAATCATCTAGGACAGGGCTGTCAAACTCCCAGCCCACAGGCCAGATGCATCACACACTGGGCATACCCATGCCCATTTTAGTGAAGGGGAAAAAAAATCCCAATACGACATGTGACATGAGATATTTGATGAAATTATCCAAGGTTCTGACTGAGTTAATTTCTCTTTTTGAAATAACTGCCATATTGTTTTACAAATCCATTTGATAAGTCTTATTTATTTTCAAGAGACTAATGAAGAGTCACAATTTCTTGCAAGTAAATTGACTGTTTACAGTCAATTTCAGTAGTTTGGTCTGATAAATTATAGTTAATAGAGTTTATTGTTTGTTTTATTACAAAGTGTAATCTATCATTAACTGATAGAAATTTTACTAAATGTACCGAATTGGAAACTGGCATTGATTTTCTTTATCTGTTTCTTGCAAACGCAGGAAAGAAGGCTGCCCTTTCAAGGTTAGGTCTAGATCCTTATATCTAAATACAGATTTAGTAACTATTCCAATAGGGGATAATATGTGTAGATCAAGGCTGAACTGTGGAGTCCTTGGTGCTCTTTAAATTTTATTGTTTGCTTGTAGACATCTCATTACAACATTAGGTAACAACAATGCTACTGACTGAACATGGCATTTGCTCCCTGTTCATATACAGTAGCCTGCACAATCATTTTGGAAGAACTGTAGTTTTTTTCCTTAGTAGTTCATTGATTAGGATATTGGAAGGTCATTGCTGGTTTTTTGCTTAATTGCTCTCTGTTAATCTCTGCATATCTAGTTGTAGGCTACTAGGAAGGATATATTCTGCTCTTCTTAGATTTCTTAATTGTCTTGTTTGAATGTTATGTAAATATGGGTAGTCTCTATGCATCTATTCATGCCTGATTTGTCTGAATGCCACACTTCCAGGAATTCCGAGCTTTTGGGGGATTTTTCTTGGTCTAGGTTGCTCACACTTTCCCTGTTAAAACTATAGTTGAGCCTGTCTATGTGTTCTGAGATGAAGGATCAAAAGCAGTCAGAAGATACAATGAAAACTTCTTACACTTCTTAAACAGAACGCCAACCCCACAGTCACTGGAACTGATGATGTTACCTAGCTGGGTAATATAACATCTGCAAGCAAACAACCAAACTCAGAGAGGACCAAGGACTCCTCACTTAGTAGTTACTGTAATTCACACAACTGGACTGGAAGCAATTTATCTGTCTTGGAAAAATGTAACTGTTTTATAGCTATTAATCATAGGATTGGACCTGCAGAAGTGTCTGTTGTCAGAGTTGTTTCATCTAATTATATATCAAATCTAGTTTATGAACCTTCTCATCAGCAATATTTTATTATGGTTGTAATAATGACATAAAAGCTAGAATGATCTTATAAATTAACATAGCCTTGATAATATCCATGCACAGATGGTCTCTGCATGGAGTGACTAAAAATGAATTAAACAACTTCACATTTTTTTTTCAAAATCAATTAATTCCTTGGTCATTTTAGCAAATGGGGGAGATAGCTAGGGATATCTATAACATGCCAGAATAATGCCATAGTTAATATATGTCCATCATATCATGATTATGTGACTGCATCAGGATATCTGATACAAGTACTAAGTTACATCATGTTTGTGACCACTTCATGATGTGCCCATCATTTGCTCCTTTAGGTAGACTAAAATGGGAAGCACCAATTAGGAAGCCTGTCAAAAAATAATTTAAAAAACCTCTACATATAAATAAAACATATAAGCCAATATGATTCTGTTTAAAATGGTATTTTTGATTTAAAAAGTAGAGCACTTGGAAATAATACCTGCACACCATAAATGATGAAATACAGAGCAGTGTTTTATGACTTTTAATTCTAGTTTTATTTTTGTCCCAACATAATAAAGTGCCTTGACCCCCGTAACTGATTTTACCAATGGTGACTGTGGTGAGAAGTACACTTGCACAACTACTATGAGTAGTACCCCACTGTGATCTTTCTTGAGTGACTGTCACTTTTACTTTGACAATAATCTGTCTTGAATACTACACAGTATCAACATGACAGTATCATTGAACAGGGTCTGGGAGTTGCTAGTGGTTCAACTGCAGGCTACTTGTTCATACAAGCGACAGGAATAACAAGTGACCACTACTGAAAGATCTGGACTGACATTGGGTCAGTTGTCTTCTGGACACAATGTCTTTGAAGCCCTAAATTGTTTAGGGCAGGATAACTGTGTTAAGTATTAGATTACTCTTCTTGGTGGGTGAAGATGCCTGTGATCTTTTATTGTTGCTCAATAGTTTTGGGATGCCTGTGAACAGGGCCGGATTTAGATGAAAAGAGGCCCTAGGCTATTCCACTTATGAGGCCCTTTCACCTCCCATTTTTAAGTTTGTAAATTACATGAGAGACAATAAAATACATCATTACTATGATATATATCAATATACATTAATATATATAGCTGGCCTCCCAACGGAGGGCGGCTCTGCTCTGCGGCAAAGGCAGCGAGGCCAGCCCCCTCCCCTGCTGCGCTCAGCTGCCCGGCTCAGCCCCCTCACCCTCACCTGCCTGGCCGCTGGTGGGCTCCGTGTCGACGGGGCAGCTACTGGGAGCGGCCATGCCTCTTGCCCGACCGCCGGTGCCAGGAATGTGGGCAGGCTCCCTAACTGCCACGGCGCTGGAACGATCTTAACCAATACATTTTTATGTTTGTTAATAAGTCATATTCGTAGAATTTCTCCTTATTTCCAGTTCAGTGTCTTAGTGTTCACTGTTTTTAGAATAGTGTAATTTTAATTTTGCTAACAATTTGAATGTAGGCCCCTCTTGATCTTGAGTCCCTAGGCTGAAGCCTAGTTAGCCTATAGGAAAATCCAGCCCTGCCTGTGAAGGTTACAGCTCTCCTGGGAGTAAGTTCCTTTTGAAGGAGCTGCAGAAAAGCTGACTGCTGACTCAGTATCTTTTGTTCGATCACAAGAAATGATGCAGCAACCCGAGGAATCTTCTTTTTTTTGCCATGAACCTGCCTTTGAGAATGGCATTCTTGAGTAAATTCCTTAAAGTGATACCTTCATGAAAATAATGCTTCAATTATGGAAGTGTAAATATATAGTTTTGGTAAGAGATACTTTGTTAAGAAAAGTATTAAGCATATATACTAAAATATATAGAAATTTTGGCAAACAAAATAAAATCGGCAAAACAAAACTTTTTTGAAAATGCAAATAAACTAGGACATTGGCTGGCTTACAAATTGAAAAAGGAAGGAGAAAAAAAACTGATAAATCAACTCGTGGATGAAGAAGGGAATTTACAACATTCAAATGGAGAAAATAAAATAATAATTGAGAACTACTATACCAAACTGTATCAACATGAGTGGGTACCAGAAGGGAAAATAAGACAATTCTTAGAGAAACCCAGAATAACTAAGTTACCAGAAAAATTTAAGAAGGCATTAGAATTACAATGATGGAGGTAATAGAAGGCATTAAAAGGAAAAAGAAAGGGAAACCACCAGGACCAGATGGACTACAGGCAGAACTTTACCAAACATTACAGGAAGTATTAAGTAATGTAATGTTAGAACTATTTAATGACTTACTAAGGGAGGCAAAGATACCAGAAACATGGACAGAGGCATATATAACGCTGATACCAAAAGACGACTCAGACCTACAACAAGTAAAAAATTACAGACCTATTTCATTATTAAATGTAGATAATTTTTTTGCATCAATAATGGCAGAAAGAATGAAGAGATTCCTAAAGGAACTTATACACAGAGACCAAAATGGATTTCTCCCTAAGAGACAGATCAGAGACAATATGCAAATTGTATCAAATACACTAGAATACTATGAAGCCCGCTTAGAGAAGCAAATGGCATTGCTATTTCTGGATGCAAAAAAGGCCTTTGATAATGTGAATTGGCAATGTATGATAATGCAATTTCAAATGAGGGGATTTGGTGAGGGATTTATAAATGATCAAAACGATGTACAATAACCAATCGGTAAAGGTAATGGTAAATGGTGAGATGACAGGAAAGCTAGAGATCACGAAGGGAATTAGACAAGAGTGTCCACTATCACCATTGTTATTTATACTGACACTAGATATTTTGAACAGAGAAATACGACAAAATAAAAAGGTAAAAGGGATGAGGGTTAAGAAAGAAGAATATAAGCTACAAGCATTTGCAGATGATTTGGTGTTTATTATGGAAGATCAAATAGAAACAGGGCCAAAACTAGTTAAAATAATAGAAGAATATGGAGAAGTAGTGGGCTTGAAGATCAATAAAGATAAAACCAAAGACAGTTGATAGGGAAATGATATACAGGTGATGAAAAAAGTGAAATATTTGGTTATTCAATTGACATCAAGGTGTATAACACTAAAAGAGGATAACTATTATAAGGTGAGAAAACAAATATGAGCTAGAACATTAATTTGGTTCATCACATATTTATTCCTACATTTATGTGATATTTCTAGTACAACGTCAATGGCAATTCTATTCATCTCCTATCTCTCTTCCTCATACTTGCTTTCGCACTTTATCTTGCTTGAAAAGCAGCCAGTGAATTGCTTTCAGAACTTATGCTGGTAACAATCCAAAGAGCTAATGGTATGGGTCATTGTGAAAAAACAGTCACAATACAAGGAAGGGATAGTTACATATTTCCCAGTCATCTGTCTGTCATCTTTAGCACCTGTTCCTTCAATGTAATTGAGCCTTTCTAATGAAAGATGTCCGTAGGAACAGATGCTTAGCTATGGTGGAACTTAAACCACTGATATCAACTCCAGGTAATTTGTAGTCATCATAAGAATAAATTATTCAGTTCTATTGTGTATTGATATTCTTATGTGTAGTGATCGCATGTATTTTTCTGTATTATGTTTACTTAATCTGTGGATATGTTTGAATGCCTTTGACATGCTTGACTAAAAAAAATGAAAAGCTAATAAAAATGAAAGGAATTTCCTAAGCATCATCTTTTTTCATTCTTCTAACACAAAAATTCTAACTTTAGTTGTCTGGTGGGAAATAATATCTGTTTATACTTGACTTTTATCACTAGATTTGCTTTTCCCAGAATGATGTCCTAATTTTTATAATGATTATTATATACCTTTCCTTAAAATACACAAACTATCAGACATAATATACAGAATCTTGTTACAATAGAAGTATACACAGTCCTTTTATGTGCACTTTTAAGTAAAACCCAGGTTAGATGTGTATTTTTTAATCAGAACATAATGAAATAATGATCTTATAGTTATAATGCTTATTCATAAGAAAGCGAATATTACTTAATGTATCTCCAATTTCATACAGCTTGATTTCAGAGTTGTTCAGAAAAAAAATGAAGTATGAGAACTGACTGGAGAATAGGTCCCCACAATTAAACCACAGCAATCAACAAGAAATACTATTTTAAGATTGTTGTGACATTTCATCAGCTATTCAGAGCCAACAGTACATTTAAACAAACATGAAGTGACCACTCAATCAGCAAGTCAGGGCAGCTAAATCTATATTCTCCAAAAAATTTTTAATTATCTGCTCAAATAAAGTACTTACTGCATTTATTTCTAACTGGCTCCCTGGAGCTTTTTGCTGCCCCAATTAACTAGTCTGTATGTTGAAAAAGCAGAAAATGCAGTTTCTGGTATTGCCTCCTCTTGACAATCTTGACTCCTTCATACAGTGTCCATTTCTTCCATATCTCCTACACATTCACTCAGCATTCCAGCTGCAGCAACTTGCTTTATCTTTACCTGCCCCACAAAAAAGGAATAAACAAGAAACTCAGCATTTTTCTTTATAAGTAGAAAAACTCAGTTAACTAAGAATAAAGATGAATATACATGTTCCAGGATAATGTTGGAGGATCTAATCTGAGTTGATCACTGAGACCATAGCTTTAGTCGTCCAAGCTTTCAGACTTGTGCTGGAGTCCATCCTCAGAGTGTATGCTTTGGGATTTTCTGTATGTTGTATTTATATGGTGCCTGTTGACTAGTTAACTAGAATTATTATTGAGCTAGTATTTAAATGGGATCATCCAAATAATTCTAGGCTGTGGTGGGATTCAATTTTTTTTACTACCGGTTCTGTGGGCATTACTTGGTTGGTGTGGCATGGTGTTGCTTGGTGGGTGTGGCAGGGGGAGGATACTGTAAAATTTCCATGCCTTCCCCACTCCAGGGGAAGGTTACTGCAAAATCCCCATTTCCTCCAAATCAACTGGGACTCAGGAGGCAGAGAATAGATGGGGTCAGGGTCAATCAGAGGTGTTATTTACCAGTTCTCTGAACTACTCAAAATTTCCACTACAAGTTCACCAAAACAGGTCAGAATCTGCTGGATAACATATCTGATTTTAGGGCTATAAGCATAAAGTGGAAATTAAAAAAAAATGCTTGGAAGATTAGTCAAATTTCAAAAAATGAAATATATATATCCCTATTTTACAAATAGCACAGATTTCAAAATGCTGAAACAAGCATGACATGGTTCTTGAACCAATGGAAACTATGGATACTTTTGGCATGCATGTGTTCTGAGGGAATTGTAATGGTTATTGTGATCTTTTGTCAGCTGCCTATCTTCGCTGAAGCTCACTAGCAACTGCCATAACCAGTGGGGGGGGGGGGAAGGCATTTGGGGGGAAGAGTGCTGGAGGTGGGAAAGATTGCTATAGGAAATTGGGGAGTATGGACAATGACAGGAACCAGAGTGCCAAACTGAGTCATCCTCCTGGCTTCAAGGACACCAGCCATGGGAAAGGAATTTATAGCAATGCTTGGGACACCAGGTTCCTAAAACATTGGAACAAGAACTGATTGGACTATCATATTTTTCGGAGTATAAGACACACCGGAGTATAAGATGCACCAAGATTTTGAAGAGGCAAATTTTTTTTAAAAGTTTTTGCATGGTCCATTTTTTCCCCCAGAAAAAGGACACGAATAGCCTTTAGGAGGCTTGTAGAGTGCTCCTGGGGCCACCCCACCCCACAAAAAGAGCAAAAATGGCCCCAGACCCCAGGAGCATTCTGAAAATCTTCTAAAGGCTATGCACAGCCATTTTGGTGAAGGGGGCAGGGTTTTGAGAGGCAAAAAAATGCTGTATTCAGTGTATAAGACACACCCAGATTTTCAGCCTCTTTTTTGAGGGAGAAAGGTGTTCCTTATACTCTGAAAAACACAGTATTGTTCCAGTGGGCAGGGTTTTGATATTGGGGATTGCTTTCAATATATTATTTTCATGTGGCTTTTCTTCAGAGTTTGCCTCACTCCTATTGCATTCAGAATCTCTAGAAAAGGTACCTTTTCTCTAGCACCTACGTAGTCAAGGGTTGTTCTTTCTTAGGGAACAAGCTGTGGCCAGTCTGACACATATACCAGCACAGACAATTGCTGCAGTTATCACTTGCCAAGGCCTTGCTCTGAAAAACTTTGTAGTGACCTTTATATATGGAAGGTTTGCTGGCAGGAATTTGGCAGGGATTCCACCTTTGGTTTTAGCAAGATTTTATTCTTTCACAGGAAATGAGTACCCCTGGGCCACTCCAACTAAGACCCGAAGAACAAATCCTTTTTTAAAATGAGAAATAAAATTAAAATTTACAGATAGTCTTCAACTTACAACCATTTATTTAGTGGCTGTTCAACATTACAATAACATTGAAATAATGACTTAAAACTGGTCCTCCCACTTATGATCCTCGCAACATTTTCATGGTCATGGGATCAAAATTCAGGCGCTTGGCAACCCGCATCCATTTATGACAGCTGCGGAGTCATGAAGTTATATGATGATTTGCAACCTTCCCAGCTGGCTTCCAATCAGGAAAGTCAATGGGGGAAGCCAGATTTGCTTAACAGCCACACAATTCACTTAACAACTGCAATGATTAACTTAACAACAGTGAACACATGGCATAAAAGATTGCATAATTGGGCTACGTTCCTGCATTTAGCCATAAATAATAGGGATCTGAAGAATTGTGACAAAATGTATCAGAGCCCCTTGATTTCTGTTTTATATCAGTCATTGCTACTACACTATTTTAAATATTGAACAGGCATGTTTAAGTGGGAGAATGAAAGAAATACATGAACTGGTGTCATTGGGGAGCTTAAAAGAATGACCAAAAGGAAGCATGTTGGGGAAAAATGATTCCCGCTGTAATGAAAAGGTCATTAAGCTTAATTAGCAGGGCTGGTGGTTCAACTTTGAATTATTTAAGCAATATATTTTTGAACGACAGCATAAATTGACTAAGCTACAGCAGATGCCATGATGACTAATGTTCAATATCTATCCAGAACCATATGGGCACTAATGTCCACTAAAAGGAGAAGTCAAGGTGGCAGTGCCAATAGCAGAGTCCAATGCAAATTACTTGTGTTATTGAGAAATCAGAGAGCCAGAGGCAAAATACCAAAGACTCCAGATGGAGCAGCAGACTTCTGAAAATCAGCTATGCACAAGTAGTAAACTCAGGAGGGTATAAAGAGCTATTAAGCTGGAAAGGATCAGAAATGGAAAAGCAGCCAAAGGCCTGCCTGAACTCAAAAGCATATTGTTATGCAAAATAAAACAGTGCCTTCTCAAAAGCACAATGGAAACTTTAGGTCATTTCATCATCTGGGGAATGATTAAAAATTTAAATGAAAGTCATGCTGGAAAAAAAAAAAACAAGGTCCTCAACCTGCTGCAGATATGATACTATCCAGTAACACATAACCTGGTGGCTCAGATGAACATGCTGTATGTTGAATAATAACAACAAGCTATCAGGTTTTACTGATTTATGATCTGTTTTTAATTTTTATAGCCTGCCTTTTCATTATAAATAATCCTAAAAATAAAATAGTTTTATTAAAATCAAAATAATGAACGCACATAAAACCACAAGGAACTCATCTTTTTGCATTCTTCTAATTGCGGCACAAACATTGGGTTTGCCTTGGGTACCATTTTTGTGCAATATGCCCTTGTACTATTGCCTTCATCTCCAGCCCACAGAATAATTTTGGCATGCCGGCAAATCTAATTTTGGATTATTAGAGCTAATTATGTCAGCATCTACTGTGATAGGATCTCAGGAGTGGGGAGGTGAAATGAATTAAAAATTATCCCCAAGAATATCATATAATAGGAAAGAATTACAGATTGCTCCTTTATGCACAAAACAATGAGATGTTGCCATTTCTGAACCACCCTTTATAATTTTGTTTATATTGTATTTTTGTTTGTTTGTAGATAAAATATATCTGCCATAGATATATCTTGGAATTATTCACAATTCAAATTGCAAGGCTCCTAGGTCCTATGATATGTCACCAATAATAGAAAAGCTGATCTTTGAATATTGGGACTCAGCATGTGAGTGGAATCCCCCATAACCTCTGTGATCCTTGTGATTTTATATACTCTGGGAGTCTAGTAGAATTCTCTTAATTTTGTTGATGATAATGATAATCTCTCTTAACTCTTAATCCATTCTCAGTATGTTCTTCAGTAGCGTTAGCAAACTCATCCAATGAATACAATTATTTTCAGTACAAGCCATATAATGATATTGTTTGCCACCCAGAGTTAATTGTATTATGATGGGTAACTATAGAAATTGAACAAATAAATTAATAAATCATTATTTGTGTGTTAAACTAAATCCTCCCCCTCCCCATTTTTTTTACTAGGCAAATGCATTAGAATATTCTGGAATATTTATTCAGGGGACTCAGAGGTAGGTCTTGTAATATTAATATTAAAAAGATATATCTTGGCATCCAAGTGTGAAATTGAAAGCAGCGAGAAATCATTTTAGCAATGGAATTTAAAATAGTGTGTCCTTATAGAGAAAATGGCAGGAGGAGATGACAAGAGAGAATGGTGAGAAGAAGCTTTTGGCTATTGGAACCTGCAAGCATAGTTTTAACCCATAGGCAGAATGAGTACAAAAATTTGAGTGTTTACTCCGGTGGGGTTGTATCTGAAAAAAATATATGTTTTTTGCTGAAATGCCACTCTTAGCATTCTTCATCAAAGGTCATAGTATTTGGTGTTACTGGTTCCTCATTCCTGATGTAAAGCAACAAAATTAATATCATTTTTACTATTGACGGAAAGAAGCAGGGCTTTAGCCCAAGATAGTCATAATAGTAAAGTAACCGTGCTCAAGGGTCTTTAATAAGTGTGTATATATACAATTTGGTTGTCATATATAAAAGAAGAAAAAGTCATTCAAATCAAATTATGAAAGTGGCTTGTAAAAACATTAGTTGTGAGAACAGTTCCATTCTTGTGGGAATCCATAAGGAGATGAGTTGTTTTATGTGAATCATGGTACATTATGCAATTCTGTATAGCTACCATTCCTTTATTTCACTTTAATGAATTGTATTGTATTTCAAAGCACAGGGTAAGTGTTTCATTCTCTCCTTATTTAGGGCAGCCAAAATCTAGATGCTTGCATATAATCTAGATGCTGCCAAAAAAGCCAACACAGTTCTAGGCTGCATAAACAGAGGGATAGAATCAAGATCACATGAAGTGTTAATACCACTTTATGATGCCTTGGTAAGGTGACACTTGGAATACTGTATCCAGTTTTGGTTGCCAAGCTGTAAAAAGATGTTGAGACTCTAGAAAGAGTACAGAGAAGAGCAACAAAGATGATTAGGGGACTGGAGGCTAAAACATATAAAGAATGGTTGATGGAACTGGGTGTGTTCAGTTTAATGAAAAATAAAAAGGACTAGGGGAGATATGATAACAGTGTTCCAATATCTCAGGGGCTGCCACAAAGAAGGGGGAGCCAAACCAGGGGTGGCTTCCTGCCAGTTCTAACCTCTTCTATAGAAGAGGTTTCACAAATCTACAGAGTCATTTAGAACCTGTTCCAGTTCCCTTCCTCCCGCCCCCCCCTCCTCACATCATCAAGATGAAGAGCGAGAGGAGGAATTCTGGGAGTTGAAGTCCATAAGACTTAAAGCTGTCAAGTTTGAACACCCTGGGTTTTTTTTTTCTAAAGGGTTAGAGGTGCAAGGGTCTTGTAACTTGAAAGCTTTAAGACTTGTGTGCTTCAATGCCAGAGTTCCTAAGCCAACATGACTGGAGGAGGAATTCTGGGAGTTGAAGTCACAAGTCTTAAAGCTATCAAGTTTGAACACTCCTGGTTTTTTTTCTAAAGAGTTAAGGGTGCAAGTCTTGTTACTTGACAGCTTTAAGATTTGCGTGCTTCAAATGCCAGTGTCTGAGCCAACATTTTGGTTGCTAAGCAAGAGCATTGTTAAGTGAATTTCACCACATTTTACAAGTTGACAATGTCCACCCAGTCACATGGCTGGCAAGCCACTCCCACACAGTCACATGGCTGGCAAGCCACTCCCACCCGGTTGCATGGCCAGCAAGCCACTCTCACCCAGTCACATGGCTGACAAGCCAGTCCCACAAAGCAGGCCACACCTACTGAAGAGGTTCTAAAAAATTTTGAAACCCACCACTGCGCCAAACTATTCTCCAAAGTACCTGAAGGTAGGACAAGAAGGAATGGGTAGAAACTAATCAAGGAGAGAAGCAACTTAGAAGTAAGGAGAAATTTCCTGACAGTTAGAAAAATTTATCATTGGAAAAACTTGCCTCCAGAAGTTGTGAATCCTCCAACACTGGAAGTTTTTAAGAAGAGATTGGATAGCCATTTGTCTGAAATTCTATAGGGTTTCTTGCCTAACCAGGGAGTTTGACTAGATACCTCCATGGTACCTTCCAACTCTGTTATTCTATTCTATATATGCCTTATGACTTTCAGGGGCTTCCTGATTACAGCTTGTTAGGAATGCATCCTCTACACAACACAAGTTGAGGAGGAAATATAACTTGGGTCAATGATGATGATGTACCACCAAGTTGATGTCACTTCTTAGCAACCATTCAGATAAGGAGTGTCAAACTCATGGTGTCACATGACTTATCAGGACTTTCTTTTCTTTGTTAAACCAGGCATGGACATTGAGAATGTGTAAGGCTCAGTGTGTGATGCATCTGGCTCCTGGGCCAGGAGTTTGACAGCCCTGATTTAGATAGACGTCTCCACCTAATCTTTCATATTTTACAGTGCTGTGTCCACCCATGTATAGAATTTGCTGTGACTCATTGTTTTCTTCTTTTCTTCTCTGTTAATAGGGTAGATAAATTACTAAAAATCCTGAACCAATTGGACATGATTCTTTCTCAAAGTTTTTATCTGTGATTTTTAAAAAATTTCTAGACATTTCAGGACTGTTTTTTCCCTGACTTCTCATACAATGCTGTTAGTCTTGATATATATATATATATGTGTGTGTGTGTGTGTGTGTGTGTGTGTGTGTGTGTGTGTATATTTATGCTGATAAATAAATAAAGGGAGACTAGTATAGATCTATTTCAAGCTATTTAGCTCTCATCAGCTAGCCATACCCAAGTTTTTGGGAATCGAACCTGTGCTCCATTGCCTCCCAGGCAGGGAGTTCTTTGATTGATGAATTTTCTTGATGCAGCCCCCTCCTTGTCATACACCATCTTTTTCAATTAAATTATCACTGCTTGCAAATGACTTTCACTAACATTCTTTTTCTTCAGCTACTTTTCCTTGTGGATTTTTGCTAATGGAAAAATAAATGCTAGTAAACATTGATACTTGTGTTTCTAAGATGGGTGTAAAGTCCTCATCCTTAAAGTCATTCCTGACAGAATTCATGGCAAAAATCATTTATTATCCCTAGGTGATTATGCCACAAGAAGCAGAGTCATGTCTAGCAGTGGTGGGAGGAGAGCGATTCTAGAACTACAAACACAAACATACTCAATGTTACTTGGAAGTAAATCCCGCTGTGTTCATTGGGGTTTACTGTGCAATAACCAGTATAGTTTTGCAAATAGCTTCTTTGTTTTACTTACTTACCTACTTAATTAGATTGTTATCCCGACTTCTATCCATTATTCTATTACAACAATCCTGTGAAATGGACTCAACCCAGAGAAAGTAACTTAATTATGCAAACACAATGAACAATTCAAGAATTCTAAAATGTAAGGGTTAATTGTATTCTTTTCTGATCATGGTTTATATAATGAACAAATCTTTGACTTCCAGTCACATAGATGGCAGAACAAGACATAACAGAAATGTGCCTCTTGGATATTTTGATGTGGAGAAAGCAGTCTGTTCATTGAGACATTACAGCTCTTGTGTACAATAACAGCAATGGCTCTTAGCTTTCACTATTACAGTCTGAGTTCAGTTCATTAGCAGTAGAAGAATACTGAAGGATTAAAAAGAGTGATTAACTATACAACACATATTCCCACTCCAAATCTTTTTAATAATACATCCAAAATGTATAATGAACTTGAACAGTTCAGATAAGATCCATCCATCCATCCTCCCTCCCTCCCTCCCTCCCTTCCTTTCTTCCTATAAGAACACATACAATTTTCTCCTGTAGGATTACACGTGAAATATGTTGAGTAAATTTGCCTAGATATCCACAGCCTTCAATATTTGGGATAAAGCCATGTCATTTGCATGGACTACAGTCTTTATAAGTCTTTAAACATGTCTGTGAAAGGTCTGAATCCCTTGATAATTATTTAAGAAAGTGAGAGTTATTCAGATCAAGTGCCCGATAGAAAGCATTTTATTTCCTTTAAGGATGCTTCAGATTAAAATCCACTTCACTGGAGATTCAATGACCCGGGGACACATTATTGGGTCTCCTGTAGCTGAAGGTTTGCAGCAGAAACTATTACTGCAATTCCACAAACATATGGGAGATATTCCCCAGGCTGAAGGTCCAAGGGAATGTTTAGCAGCTGAGAAACCTACAAAATGCTCAAACTTGTACTGGTGATTGAAATCTATTTGTTTTCCTTCCTCGTCTTCTCTACAACATTCATTAAGGAAAAAGAGAAAGCATGGAATGCTGAACAAAGGAATAATGCCAGGAGGTTTCTTTTGAAAAAGAAAACACATTCACTTATTTATCTTTTCCTTACTGACATGCAGATTGTATAGGCTGCTCCAACCCTGAGCAGTATACAGATGCCTCATGCATAACTAGGATTGCAAACAATGCGTATTAATTTTTTTAAAAAGACATGTACTACATATAAATGGTAAAACAAATCCAGGAGACATATTCAAAAGAATATTTAATTGCTTTAAAAACCAATTGCTTCTAAAATGTAGCAGGTTGACTGCACTCATGAGTAAAATCTGTTATTCACTTATTAACTAGGTATCACAAGACCAATTTACACTTGGCACTCTGTGAAAGGGAGACCCAACTATGTTTTATGCATTTTAATAGGGCTAGCATATCTGAACTGGAAAAATGTAGACGCACACTAGACGGGAGTAGAATTATTGTGATCTGTGTTCTGCTAGCCAGCAATTGCCTATATTTTTACAGGTACAGATTTGGTAGATGTACACTTGCAATGGGAAACAAGAAAGGTCATAAAATGGGGCAAAATTCACTTAAATGTCCCACTTAATAACAAATATTTTGGATTCAATTGTGATCATTTGAGGACTATCTGTAGAATGAAAAACTAGGGTTCCATCCACACTATCCACATATTGGCCTTAACTATAACATGGCAAAATAATTCCAAAATAGTGATTTAATACCTAAGTCAAGACTTGCTTTGCTTTGGAAAATTACTGCATGAAAACTATAAGTAAATTTTATGTGTTCTTTTAACTCGCTCAGATCAGAAAACGTTGCTTCATTTTCTTTCCAAACAATGCAATTGATTCTGCATAACTATAACAGTTGATTTGCAATTATTGTTCACTCACCTACATGGAATTAAGATCTTTGCAATTTGGGTTACGGAGAGTCTTCTGCCCATCTCAAACTGAATCTGTAATTCTGGAACTTCTCAGAGAGATACAGAAAAGGAATGCCAAATTTAGTCAGGATTTCAAATGACCACAGTGAAGAATATATCAGTGGAATTTTGCTTCCAGAGGGGGAAAAAATGTGACTTTAAACTGGAAGAAACTTCAATTAGAATTTATAATAGTGTTTTTTTAATCTTGATTTTGATGATTGAGACAAAAGGCATAATCCCACATTATTTCAAGAATCATGATTCACTTAGGGATTTTCTTTGTAAATACCTGCTCCAGAGAAAGAAAATATGGAATCAATGTAAACACAACTTGGGACAAAATGAACTAATATTTTGAAATAAATATTATTTAAAGAGAGAGCTAAGTTATTATGTACTGAGTTCTAGTCTTATATGCTGGTTGTTTCCTACTCTAATACAGATAGAAAGAGTTCATTTTTATAGTCTTTCAAATGTACTTTCCTTGAACATTAAAATTATAGCTTTATCAATCATTAATAGGGCCTTGAACTTTTACCTCATGATTCAGACAACTTTATGGTGTCAAGCTGTAACAACTACTGCCTCATTTCACTCTTTCTTTTTGTGTGCAGACATTAAAGAAATATGTTAAGCCCAAGAATGATAAATACTATAAAATGATATCATTTTTCTAGTTATTTCTTATACATAAAAGAGGGAGACACAATCTTTCTTCAAACAAGGAAAAGGAGTACAAATGTACTCATAGAAGTGAATGTACAGTATTTGATCATTTGGGTTGTGAGGATTTCCATACAAGCTATTTTTGTCATCGCTCAGTAATGCTGTAGTAGATTATAAAGCCTGCTTTCATTTATGGAAATTTCCTGTAAGATTTTTAGAGCAAATTAAAAGAAATAACCAAAATTAAACTGTTGCTGATTTCCTTTATGAGAATTGTGGTGAAGGATAACTCTGGATGGTTTAATAATAGCAGGTCTCTAGATGATGCACAAATCAATTAAACCATTATAAAAATGCAAAATAATATAAAGACAAACAGAAAAGAGGATCATGTGAACACAGCTGTGAGAGCCAGGAGGAGAAATGTCTTTAAGCTCTGTCTCCAAATTATTTTATCTCAGTGGGAGGTTAGAGAAATGCCTCACATAAATCAGCTTGAAATTTAGGAAGATCACAAGGCTGGTAATGAGTGAAGCCTATTCCATGTGATCGTATTGTCTTTTAAAGAGGTCCTATAATATAATTCACAGGTATTTTAGTGCAGCTCTATCCTGCCTTAATTCTTGGCCACAACAGCTTTAACATCCAATGTTATTCAAAGGTGTTTCCTTCCATAGGAAGTAAAATTTTCTGAAGTAAGCAGGAGTTATTCAGTTGAATAACTGTGACTGTGATGAAGGTGGAACCAGGGTTTTTTGTTTTGTTGGCTTAGATAAGCAATAAATGTGCTGGAAATAAAGTTTCTGCTTTCTAATGTTTAATGTTATTTATTAATCAAATTGTTTTAGGCTCCCATCTCACCAAAAGTGACTCAGGGTGGCACACCACAGTCAAATGAAAATGTAAAAACAACAGACATAAAATAGAAAAATGCATATTACTACATATTATAAAAATCAAAAATACAAATCATAGGCAATGACTACCTCAACAATGGAGCCATCTAAAAAGTCTCCAGTTGCCTTGGAGCTCTTGGTCTGATAACATACCCAGGTCTTTCTTTTATCTGGGTTTAACTTGGATTCATCTTTGTACTTGACTTTTTCTTCAGTCTGTCTTTCACCTTCAGAAAGATACTTAAATCAATGTGTTGATTTAAATCAATAGGCAAATGAGAAAGCTCCATCCATTATCATGCAGCAGCTACCACATACTATAAAGAAGCTTTCTCCAACAATTCAAACCCCACCTTATGTATTAACTCTACAATTTCTTGCTTCCTTTTCAAAATACTGAAAGATATGTCATAACACATCTTGAAAAATGGGTGTTAGCCAGGCTGCAGAAGTCTCTGATCTGATCTTCCCTGGACAATAGAGTAAACAGAGTGTCTAATGCTGGCTTTTAGGCATAACATATTGCGTGATGAAGAAATGGACAGACATGTGGTGTGAAAATTTAATATTGCATTTTTGGACCTGAGAATAAGTTAAAAGGGATGAAAGAATATTCTCATGTGTAAAGCAGTAAATCAAGTTAGAGACCAAGTGGCAAATATGTCAAGTGCTTTAAATTATATCCTTAAACAGAATTAGTAGTAGAGTTTATCTCCAAGTAGAATATCAAGTTTATCTCCAGAAAAAAAAGAAGTCCAAAAATTTATCTCATGTAGGAAAAGTTAAAATAAATAAAAACAAAATTATAAATGCTTGGAAGTCCACTTCTTTGGCCCTTTGTCAACAAATCCTCTGAACCAAATGTAATCCAAATGTCACTATACCATGCAAAACAGAAATCCATGATCTGTGTGAAATTATGTTAACAATTCTTTGATTTCAGCCCAAAATGTGAAAGCAATAGGACAAATTTAGACTATGTTGAATAACAATTCAACTTCAAGATTGGAAATAACAGCTGCTGAATTATCCATGATTTGAGTTAAAGTAATTATATAAATTATAAATCTAATATTATCAGAACCTTGATAATTTTGTACTACAGACTCAGCTTGAACAGCAATTGGGGAAAAAACAAGCTATAATTCTGGTAGATGTTAAAATCTTAGCACTCATTTATCAAACAAGCAGGTCTATAATAAAACTATTACCTTGTATAGGAGGGAATATCTTATTTGTAGTAATAAAACTAATATAAACTAAATGAAGTTTATTTGAAAAAGCTTTGATATACATCTCCAACAAAATAGGAAAAAAGAATCCAATATATGTTTTTGGCAATTTATTTAAAATTCTCTATGGTAAGAGATTTCCTCAATTTCATAAACTGAATTGTAATAAAAAAAATTGAAGGTAAAAATTAAAGTGAGGTTAGCAAACTGAAACTGTGATGGCCATGGTTTATATTTTTCTTTAAGAAAACATTTTTTTGTGGGTGAAAAATTGAAACCATGAAATTTGCTTTTATTTTACTGTTGATTGATCACTTATGAATGCAATCCCATCAATATGGCAAAAGGAATGAATAATAATAGAGACTCTGATTTATATTTAACCACTAGTAGTTAACTAGAGTTTTCTCACATTTCCCAATATTGTTCCTAATAACAATTTTTTTAAAGCTAACATGTAACATTCAGTTATTAATTTTTAGTCAACACCAGTGGTGGGATTCAAATAATTTAACAACTAGTTCTCTGCCATAATGACCAGCTGAGTAGGCGTGGCTCAGTGATCAAATAAACTTAAATACAAATACAAATACAAATACAAATCATGTGACCGTATGGGCATGGCCAATTCAATGTCACTCACGCCGATGGGCGCTTCGTCTTAGCTGTTACAATATAATAAGGGTTAACCGGAGAGGCAGTTTCTGTAAGCAGAGCAATAAAGATTATGCTAGAAACAACACCAGAAAATTTCCCTCCTGCCTTCCTTATGGGATTAGCCCTGTAACGTGCAAAAAAAAAAAAAGATTTTTTCCAACAACCGCTTCTCCGAACTGCTTAGAAAGTTAACAACTGGTTCTCCCGAATAGGTGCAAACTGGCTGAATCCCACCACTGGTCAACACCAAAGATGGATAGGAGAATGAGTGGGTACTTTAACAATTTCTAAATTTCTTCTTTAGAAATTTACTTTAAATAATCTTTTCTTTTTCTTTTTTCCAAATACAGTATATGAAGTATGGCATATATTAAATATTTAGACTTTATTATGTAGTGATTTTGACTTGCTCAGTGTGATACGTCAAAGCCCTTTGATAATCCAGATTGGGTTGAACTGATTTTTAAGAGAATCAAATACTTTTGCCTAATGGCCACTTGTCAGAACAGCTGCTATGTAACTGCCATCACCATTAGTCTTAATGTAGCGCAATCGTGGGGCTTTCTGTTATCTAATGAGGAAAAAGAAATGGTATCAGCACAGTTAAGTTCAATGATTTTTGAAAAGAAGGGGGGGGACATTGTCACATTGTGAATGTCTTTAAAAATTCACTGCCTATACAGATATTGCCTACACACATTCATTGATTGCTATGAATCAGACAAACAAGGAACAGTTATAGCTCAGGCCTGATAAGCTTGTTTTTTATTTATCAAACTACCAGCAAATGTCAAGTAATGTAATTACAGTCACTCCTAAAGATAATGTTCTAAGTACACTCACAATATTTCTTTTTTATTTGAGAATATAACTTTGTTGGCAATTTGGACTTTAGGCTGAATGACAGCCAAATTTGGTTTTATTGTTTTTTTCCCCACTGCTTCACAGTTCTAATCATCTTTTATTTTTATCTGGCTCTTCTTGACTATTGTTGAATATAACCATTTTCAGATTTGATTCTACTTTTTCTTCTTAAGCACCACATGAGAGCCCACTTGAAAGTTCCTGGGAAACTGGGAATTTTTTTTTTTAAATTTATTTTTAGACAGACAAAGACAAACATCACACAAAACATAAAACCATCATTAATGCATATACATATAGCATGTCATTTGGTTACAAACATTTGTGCATCACCGCTTTCAATTATATATAAAATCACAGATTGTCCGTCAAGTATAAATAGGTACACTATTCTCATTGTAGATCATATGTTCAGCTTACAATTGTTATTCCTTCATTTTAAACAAATATTCTAAAAATTAGATTCATGTATATACCAACATTCCATTACATCGTTATTAATCTATTTAGTAATAATATGTCTTTGAAGTACTACTTATCTCCTTCTATTGGTCTTACCATATGGAAAAATTCTCCAACATCACAAATTGTCCATTAAATATACATAGATATGTTATCTTTGTACATTATATATTCAACTACAATTGTTATTCCTTCATTTTAAACAAAATATTCTAGATATTCGATTCATATATATACCAATATTCCATTGCATCATTATAAATCTTTTTAATAATAATATGTCTTTATGGTTTCACCTATCTCATTCTATTATTATAATATGAAAAACTTCTCCAGGATTTTTCATTTCCATTTTTTTAAATCTAACCACTACTAGAACAAATCCGATACCTTATAAAATTGTTCATCTTCTTGTTCTCTAATTTCAAATGACAATTTACTCATTTTAGCACATTCCATTATTTTTCGAATAACTTCCTCCTGTGTTGGTATTTTCTCATTTTTCCATTTTTTTTTTTGCAAATACAATTCTAGCTGCCATTAAAACATTCACAATCAAATATTTCAGATCTTTATTATATGTTTCTGGTATGATTCCCAATAAAAAAATCTCTGGTTTAAGGTCTATGTGTTTTTGTATCATTTTCTCCAACCACGTGTGGATTTTAGTCCAGTACCTTTTAGCTTCTACATAAGTCCACCACATATGGTAATATGAACCCAGTGTCTGATGACATTTCCAACACTTTTCCGTCTTGTTCTTGGACATTTTTGCTATTCTCATTGGGGGTAGGTGCCAACTGTAAAACATCTTATACAAATTTTCCTTGTATGCTGTTAACATTGTCATTTTATAATTTTGAGACTACAATTTCTTCCATTTCTCTAGTTCAATCCCATGATCAAAAAATTTTCACCAAGCTATCATAGATTCTTTAACTTGTTCTTCCTTTAACTTAACCTCTAGTAAATGTCCATATGGTTTTCTAATTACTTTTTCATCAGTACTGTCAAAATTTTGTCTAATTCAGTCATTTTATCATAGAAACCTTCCATTTTATGATCTTTATCATATCTAGATTGTATTTGCACATATGAAAACCAATTCATTCCTATTCCTTCCTTTTTAAACTCTTGCATAGATTTAAGTTCACCATCTACATTCAATATTTCACCATATCTAACTGTTTGTTGCTTTTTGTATATGATTGGATATGAAAAAGCTTCAATAGTTGATAACCAGACTGGGATTTTTAAATAAAATTGCCTTTTGATCTTCTCCCAATTCAGTAACAAAGCCTCCCATAAATAGTGTCTTCTAAAATAACCCTGTGTTTTAGTTCCCTTATACCATAGAAAAGCATGCTATCCCAACAATAAGTCATGTCCTTCTACAGTCAATAATCTAGAATTCCTTAATATTATCCACTCCTTAACCCACATCAAATTTGTTGCCTGGTAGTATAATTCCCAGTTAGGTAAGCCCAGTCCTCCTCTCATTCTAGCATCTTGTAACAATTTTAATTTTATTGTTGCTTTTTTCCCCTGCCACATAAATTTCAGCACTATTTTATTTAATTCTTCAAAATAGTCTTTTCCTAATCTAATTGGAATTGTCTGGAACAGATATAAAATTCTGGGTAAGATGTTCATTTTGATAGTAGATGTTCTCCCTATCATTGATAGTTGTAGGTTTTCCCATTTCATCAAGTCAGTCTCAATCTGCTGCTTAAGTTTATGATAGTTATTCTCTTTAAGTGTGCCACATCTTGCAGTTAAGTATATCCCTAAATATTTGACCTTGTTTGTGACTTGAATCTCCAAGGCTTCTGCCAATTCTTCCTTTTGTCTTGCTGGTATATTTTTGTCAAAATTTTCATTTCATCTAATATTCCTCTATTCTCTCTATCAATTTGGGTGCTGTTTCTAATGGGTCCTCAAGGATAAAAACCAAGTCATCTGCAAATGCTTGTAGTTTATATCCTTTTTTAATTTTCATTCCTTTTATTTCTTTTTCTTCTCTGATCTTTCTATTTAAGACTTCTTATGTTGAAACAAAAAGTAGAGGTGATAATGGGCAGCCTTGTCTTGTACCTTTCTTTATTTCAATAGAATCTGTCAGTTCTCCATTTATCATTATCTTTGCTGTTTGTTTGTGATATATGGTTTGAATAGCTTGGGTAAATTTCTTACCAAAATTCATCTGTTCCAGTTGTAAAAACATAAATCACCAATTCACATTATCAAATGCTTTCTGAACATCTAAAAACATCAAAGCCATTTGTTTTCGGGGTGTGCCTCATAATACTCCAACGTGTGCAGAATTATTCTCATTTTATCTTTAATTTGTCTTTTTTGTAAAAACCCATTTTGGTCAGGGTGGATAAAACTATTTAAATATTTTTAAGTCTTTCTGCTAATATTGAAGCAAATAACTTATAGTCTGAGTTTAACAAAGAGATGGATCTATAGTTTTTAATTTGTGATAAATCAGCCTCCTCTTTTGGCAGAAGTGTAATATATGCTTCTGAACATGATTTAGGTATCCTGCTCTCTGACATCACCTCATTCATAACTTTTAATAGTGGGAGGGACAATGATTCCTGAAGTGTCTTGTAGAATTCTGCTGGCAGACCCTCCGTGCCTGGTGCATTTCCATTGTTTTGTTTTTCAAGAGCTTCGGTTAGCTCCATCATAGTTATTCTGCCTTCTAATATTGTCTCAATTTCTTTAGGTATCTGGGGAAGGTTGGTTTCTTGTAGGTATTGTTTAACTCCTCCCTCTTCTATATTCTCTTGTTCATACAGCTTACCATAGTAATCTTGTCTAATTTTCTTCTTTTCTACGTTTCCATGACAAATTTGCCCTTGGTCATCCCTTAATTGCAATATTTTCTTTGATTCTCTCTCTTTTTTCAATTTGTATGCCAGCCAACTACCTGGTTTATTGGCATTTTTGAAGTAATTCTGTTTAGCGCCTCTAATTTTTTGTGCTAATTCCTCCCTTTCAAGTAGGTCCATTTTGTGCTTATTTATGTCCATTTTAATTTTAATTTCCTTTTTTGTAGGAATTTCTGTAGCTCTTTTTCAAGGGCATTATAGGCATTCTCTAAACCTTTAAAAATTTGTATTTTCTTTATATTTCTCTTTCTTGTGTAGTCTACTATCAAGCCTCTGTAGGCTGAAAACTGGGAAATTTTGAAGAACAATCACTAAGGAACCTGAGAGAAATTTCTGAAGGCTGGTTGTGACACATATTTTTCATTTGATCTAGAGGCACATCAGACAGGCAAAATGTTTGTGTTAGTTCAAGGAAAGCCATACCAAATTTTGATTAGAGAAATATCTCAAAGGATATTTACCACATGTTTCCAAAGCAATCTGCAATATCTTGGCAAGTACTTTACTTTCTCAGATGCTATTGGATTCATGATATTAATTCATTTGCTTCTCTCCTTACATTGATTTGAAACTGATTTTTCTTCCTTTGTCTCCTGTCAGAATATATGTTCAGTAAATGCACATACATATATTCATTTATTTGTAGAGTTATATTTTATTAGATTTAGCATGCATACAGATTAAGCTTTATAATATCAATACAATATCTCTCATCTGAAAAGTTATATAGATCAGGGGTCAAATCCAGCAGGTTCTAACAGGTTCTGGAGAATTAGTAGTGGAAATTTTGAGTAGTTTGGGCAACCAAGCAAATACCACCTCAGGCTGGCCCCAGAGTGGGGTGGGAATGGAGATTTTGCAGTATCCTTCTCTGCCACGCCCATAAAGCAAGCCCACAGAACTGGTAGTAAAAAAAGGAAGTTCACTACTGATATATATGTATGTATATGTATGTATATTCATTCATCTAACTTTTTAACATAGTGGACCTTTGTTCCTGTATATGATATAGGGACCATTAAGCAGGGGCTACTATGCAAGTGTGGTCTTGTAACTAAATAGTGCTTAAATAATTACATTCCACAGCAAAAGTGGTCCTACAAAATTGCCATTTCATTAAGGAATAACACAATGAAAACATGACAGGGGGGAAATGGCAATGTACAGCATCAAGACTGGGAACAGCATGCAATTGGGGGGGGACTTAAAAAGAGTAAACAGCATTAAATCCATGGGGAATAGCATGGCAGGGCCATGGACAGTATCATTTTTAGGAAACAGAGCAAGTTCAGCACAATATATGCTCTACACAAGTTCTTTCTTTTGTGCCTAGCTCTTGGCAGTAGACTATAACATTCCTACAAAAACTTTTTTTAAAAAATTACATTTGCAGGAAGGGATTAGGTTATCTCAACAACTGGATACTTTCACCTCAGATCAATTTATCTTTACCTTTGCTAAAGCAAGGGACTTTTTCTCCACCACAACCATATGGTGGACAGGTGGAATAACAAAATATTATTTTGTGATATTGGAGGATTTTAAAAAGCGATAACACTTTGCTTTAGGGCTGTATTTTACAAAGTGGACAATATTGTTTCTGGTTTTTTGGTAGATAATTTCACAGAAGATAGCACACTTATCCATAGCTGCTCACTGGTGCTTTTTGGCTAGATCAACTTAGCAATAGTACTTAGACTTATATACTGCTTTATAGTGCTTTACAGCCATCTCTATGTGGTTTAAAGAGTCAGTATATTGCCCCCAATAATTTGGGTCCTCTTTTTACCCATCTCAGAAGAATGGAAGGTTTGAGTCAACCTTGAGCCTGGTGAGATTTGAACTGTCAAATTGCAGGCAGCCATCAGAAGTAGCCTGCAGTACTGTACTCTAACCATTGTGCCCCCATGGCTCCTAACTTAGCATGCTCTCTTGCAGGACAGAAGCCACAGTTCTCTTGGAACTAAGGATTCAGTCCAGTTTGAAGGCTGGGGAGTAAGGTTGGCTTTGGGCTGAACAAAGGATCAAGAAATAGGAATTGCCTAACCAACCGCTCAGCTCTGCAGTTCCTCTCCAGTGAGTTCAGCAATTGATGATGAAAGGACTTCCAAATGCTTTCAAAAAAGCATTTCTATCTCTTAAACATGATTTGTTTTAACATTATTTTAAAACGTCCTTTTGCTCTTGCATTCATGGTTGTCAGTGTATACGAGATTGGTAACACATCCAACTTTTCCACAGGAATGCTACATGCCTGCTCCATATTTTATCCTTAGCCCCAGCATTGGCCTTAAACCTGAACAAAAGCTCAAACAGGTAGTCTTTGTCTTAAGACCACAGTTGGAACCAGAGCTAAACAAATCAGCTGTTAAGTGAGTGTCATCCAATTTTATGACCTTTTCATCATGGTTGTTAGTGAATCACTGCAGTTGTTAAAGGAATAAAGTGTCCCTCATTGATTGATTGCTGTAAGTGAGCTGGAAATATTGTAAATAGTGATCACATGAACCCTGAGACAACATTGCAACTGTTGCAAATAAATGCCAGTTGCTAAGCACTTAAATTTTGATTTGGCAACTGTGGGGAAGCTTCAATGGTTGTAAGTGCAAGGACCAGTGCAATTATTACTTTGAACAGGTGATGAATGAATATTATAGTCAAGGATCATCTGTATTGCAAGAGGAGGATGGGAAGAATAGTTAGGATGGTTGTTCCTAACATTGCTTTCTAGTATCCTCTCATGTAATGAAGGTTTTTCCTCTGAAAAACCAAATATTCTTTTTCAACTGGACTTTGTTGTTTCTTGGAGGTGTTTCTCTTCTCATCAAAGAAGCTTCTTCAATTTTGACTCAGATGCTTCTTGGATGAGAAGCAAAATATCTTCAAGGAAAAGTTCTAGGCTGCATAAACAGAGGGATAGAATCAAAATCACATGAAGTGTTAATACCACTTTATAATGCCTTGGTAAGATCACACTTGGAATACCACATTTAGTTTTGGTCGCCACGAAGTAGAAAAGATGTGGAGACTCTAGAAAGAGTAGCAGAGAAGAGCAACAAAGATGATTAGGGGACTGGAGGCTAAAACATATGAGGAACGGTTGCAGGAACTGGGTATGTCTAATTTAATGAAATGAAGGACTAAGGGAGACATGAAAGCAGTGTTGCAATATCTCAGGGGTTACCACAAAGAAGAGGGAGTCAAACTATTCTCCTGAGGGTAGACCAAGAAGCAATGGGAGGAAACCAATTAAGGAGAGAAGCAACTTAGAATTGAGGAGAAATTTCCTGACAGTTAGAACAATCAATCAGTGGAACAGCTTGCCTCCAGAAGTTATGAATGAACCAAAACTGGAAGTCTTTAAGAAGATGTTGGATAACCATTTGTCTAAAACGGTATAGGGTTTCCTGCCTAGGCAGAGGGTTGGACTAGAAGGCCTCCAAGGTTCCTTCCAACTCTGCTATTGTATTGTAAAAGCAAAGTCTAGTTGTCTTTTGAAAAAGCAAATTGGGACAACCATGACCTGGATGACTGAGAATCTCCATAGGCATGCACTTTCCCCCTCAGTTAAACCTCATATAGTTCACTATTGAAATTTCAGGAGTAAGGGTTTTTAAGGACCACAAAAGGAAAGGAGGTTCTGACCAAATTGAGTGTTATGTTACAATTAACAGTAACATTTTTATCTTTCAAAATGTGTTTTCTTTTTTCCACACTTGCCCAAGTAACTGGCAAAATGGCTTACAGTTTAAGGTGGATGGTTCAACTTATTTTCAGCCAATTTTTCACTTCATATATTTTGTCCTGTCTTATTTCTGCATTAATGCAGAGTTTTTAAAATAGGCACTATCTTATATTGAATTAGATTTATGAAAATACTTTCAGAGCATATTTTCCCTCACAACAGATATGCTCTTAAAATATGTTCATCATTAAATGTGTCTGAAAATGAAGAATTGCCAAAATATATCTGTAGTCCTGTCCAGATATTTGAACATTGGATACCAGAATACACTTGGGGTCCTGGTAATTCAAAGAATACAGAAACATTTTTAAAAATTCATAGGCAGAAACATCTTGTTTAGAATCCTTTCAGAATAATCCACAGATATGTCTGGGAAATTGAGAAACAAAGCAGAAGTCTCCATTCTTTACTTCTAACAAAGGAATTACTCTGAGGTATTTTTCAGATCAAAGTTCTGTTTTTCATTGCCATGAGAGCCAAAATATACTTACGCCTGTTTTAAATTAATATGTCCCAAAGGCTATTCCTGCATCTATTGCTCTTATTTTTCCTTTCCATTCCCAATTTTCAGATAAAAAGATTAGATACAAATTGGGAGGAAAGATATTCTGAATGAAAGTTTTTCTTCTCACATGTATTTCTTGGCCACTATGTCAAGTATATTTCTTATTCCAAAGATGTGGTTTCATAAAATTTTGTTACACTGTCTCTCTGTAACAATTGCTTACAAGTTTAAAATCCATCAGAAGACCTGCAGATAATATATTTGCATATATGCATGGAAATAAATTGCTATCTGGCTCATATACTTCTTTGGCTTCATTTTTCCCTTCACTCTAGAAAGAAATAAAAATACATGGTTAATACATCTGTCTTTGTCTGGTTATATGTTTATCTGTTTGTCTATCTTTTCCTAAATATAAGTTGTCTTCAATTTTATGACCACAAGCCCAAAATTTCTGTTACGTGAATTTTGCCTCATTTTATAACATTTCTTGCCACCATTATTAAGTGAATCAAAGCAATTGTTAAGTTAGTAGTATTGTTGTTAAGTGAATCTGGTTTCCCTATCAACTTTGCTTGTCAGAAGACCACAAAAGGTGATTACATGACCCTGGGACACTGCAATCATCATAAATATGAGTCAGTAGCCAAGCATCTGAATTTTGATCACACAACCATGAAGATGCTGCATCGGTTGTGTAAAAATGTTCATGTCACTTTTTTCAGTGTTGTAACTTCAAATGGTCACTAAATGAACTGTTGTAAATCACGGATTACCTGTATTGTCCTGATGAAAAACCTTTTTTACGTGCATTATGTTTCATGGGAAGCAAGGCATAATACACATTTTATGGGAAATGGTGGGCCTCCATTATAAATGCCTGCATTTCAAAGCCATACTTTTGATACCATAGACCTGAACCTCTTGTAAACCTGAACCTCTTGTAAACTGTCTCTATCTGCCATCTATATATTGCTATTGCTATCTATATATAACCTGTAAAAATATGCCTTCACTCTTTCAGTGGCTCAGATTAAATTATACCATGACATATTCTATCAAGATATTTTTTGAGTGGTTCATTGATTGAGAGGCAGGATAAAAAGCTACCAGGGGAGCATAAAGAGCTAATCTATGAAAGAGAAAAAATGTATTGTACTTACTCTTCTATAAGTAGCAAAGTGTAGCTTTCTAGGATGTCTTTTTTGTAAGTTGAAGCAGGAGGCACCTCATCATTTAGCATAATGTTTGAGAGAGAATTGGTACCTTACCATAAAATTATATTATCACAGAGTTGAAAGGCTAATTTAGTTTAACTCTCTGCTTAGTATAGGATCTATTAAAGCATTTATGACAGATGTGCTCACCACATAATGTGCCATCGTGCTCTGACTGGCTGACAGCTCACATCATAGTTGCCATAGTCAGAGCTAAAGACTAAGACGGTAATAGGTCTGGCTCAAGATAACTCCAAAACATACTTAAGCATTACACATTAAAGCACAAATGGCCATGTCACCTGAATCTGAACAATGTCAATAGTGGTTTAGACAAAATAACCAACTTCAAATTGTAGACAATTTTACCACATAAACACACTGAGGTTTGAAGATGACAGAAATTGGAAGGTGGATTGATGTGAGCCAAAAGCATACAGCATCAGTTTGGTGTAACAGTTAAGACAGAGAGCTAGAAATCAGAACACCATGAATTCTAGTTCTGCCTGAGGCACAAAATCAGATCAGTGACGCTGAGCCAGTCATTCTCTCTCAGCCCTAGGAAGGAAGCAATGGCAAAGCGGTTCTGAAAAACCTTGCCAAGAAAACTGATGGATTCATTTAGGCAGTTACCCAAAGTCAAAAACTGATTCAAAGGCAGTGTTTCTTTTTCTTTTTTCTTTAAAAAAAAGAAGAAAAAATGACTTTTTGTTCAGCATTTAAGTATAAAGTGAAGATAGCCACCATATTTTAGTAGTCAGGTTGCGAGGCTAGGACCTCCCTTAAGCATAGAAGCCAGCTGGGTAATCTTGGGTCAGTCACTCCTTCTCAGTCCTAATTAATGTCAAGATCTATGACAAGCTGGCTGAAAACAAAATATTTAGCCACATCATACATTGATAGCTTCACTGTAGGAAATGGACAAGTACGGTGCAAAAGTGGATCTTGAAATCACGTGTGACAAATGCTAAGAAAAGCAACAATATTTCAAGGATATGTGTTGTCCAGTTTTCTACCATTTATTTTTCCATTTAGCTTTCTAAAGATTCAGCATATGTTTATGCATAACTTCAGTTATGGTCAGGTCAACCATTTTTAAGATTTTAAACTGTTTAACACTGTTTTTTCTAGTACAATGTTTATACTGAATTTTTTGTTATTGTACTATCAGGGATTGTATTTAATTTAATTCATGTCGAAAATAATTCCATTCTAAATTAATTTTGGAAGTATGTTCGGAAAGAAAGAGAGAGAGGGGGACAGTTAGAGGGAGAGGGAGGGAGAACTCGCTTGAGGTAACAGAGAAGTGCCAGACATATGTTTCAGTACGTATGTATTTTCTTCATCCAATAAAAGCTTACATTTGTGCTATTTTTCATCTGTTCTGGGTAGCTTCAGTTCTACCATCTGTGGGGAATCAAGCTGCTTGATCAACAAACATCAAATTCTATTTCTGGGAAAAAAACACAATGAATGCATCTATGAATAGAATCTGAATAATCTGAAATAGAAAACTGTGAGTTCTGTAATGCTTTACTTGGCTTTATTTTGCAATATTGTGGCTCTACTGCTTTGTTTGTTTTTATGCTATGGAAGACTGATTTTAAAAGGATTCCTACAAACATTTTTATTTCACTAATGAATTTGCTAAATGTATTTAGGATAATGCCAACCACTGTATTTTTTTTTAATGATCACAGTCTTCAATACACAGTTTTAGCTGATTGGTATACAAAAGTGAGAATAGAGCAAATAAATTATTTTCATTGTTCACGTTCACAAATATTGATCAAAGGAAAGGACAATAATATATATTGACCAATAATATATTGACCTAGAAGATTTCTGCATTATAAATAGCATTTATTTCCAGATAATCTTCATAGATATCAGCATGTAGCAGGGAGGGCATGAAAAAGCATCCAAAACACTGTTCCTCAAAGCAATAAAGCAGCTGCAAATATTGAAAGGTTCAGTGAAGCTCCTTCTCTGAAGGCTTTCCTCAGCCATCTGACCATGAGAATGCATGCCCAGATAATGTGTCCATTGGGATTGACAGGAAAGCAAAGCAACCATGAAAACACACAAAAACACACACACACACACACACACACACACACACACACACACACAGAGCGAGAGAGAGATTTTAAAGCAGCTGCATCATTAATTCTGTATGATAAGGCTCTGTAATGATTTGAAGAGAAGCTCGTGCATCATGCTTCGTAAGTCACTTCTTTTGAATACTTTGTACAATGCTAAAAAATATTTCAAGAACACATATGTGAAAATACCAATTTCAGTTCCATACTAGGACAGTACTTTTTTAAAAATATAATTCAAAATCACATAGACAGTTGTATCCCAGCTTTTAGGGTAGGGTGGGTTTTAGACAGCTATGGTTGGGAAGAAGATGCTCAAGATATTGGCAACAACCAACTGGATGTTGCTGTGATGAAGGTAGAACATAGAAAATCATGCACTCAGAATTTGAGATTGGGTTGTATATTGTATAGAATAATATTGGATATGGCATTAGTATCACAGATACATGAAACAGTGTGCAAATTTTAGAATTCTCCAAGAAATCCTAATAATAACAATAATAAAAATTAAGGGCAGATGCTAGTAACTTAAAGAACATGCATGAGCAACGGCTTAAAAACAACAAAATCATAGATCGGCTAATCAGAAGATATAGATTGGATACAAGAAACATCAATGAAGCTGTAGAGATTGTAAAACAGCAGATAACAGCAACAGCTAGAAAAATTGAAAGATATGAGGCACGAATCATCCAATATAAACAAAATCAGAAATTT
Source organism: Thamnophis sirtalis (assembly GCF_051295495.1). Lineage (NCBI taxonomy): Eukaryota > Metazoa > Chordata > Lepidosauria > Squamata > Natricidae > Thamnophis > Thamnophis sirtalis. The sequence goes on from NW_028261381.1 coordinate 90,104,308, forward strand.
CGATCAGACCAACGGCGTTTTTATCAAAGTCTTAATGTGAATGGTGACACCAAAAGTGAAAAACCAGAAAAACAGGCCACAGTTGAATTCTGGAAAGAATTGTGGGAAAATGCAAAGAACTACAACAAGGAAGCAAAGTGGATACATGACTTTGAGAAAAGCATTGGCAACAAACAAATGCAAGTATTAGAAATAACAACTGAGATGGTCAAAATCGAGTAAAAAAGGTAAAGAATTGGACATCACCTGGAAAGGACCAATTACATGGTTTCTGGCTCAAATATCTGACCAGTTTACATGCAATATTGGCCAGGCAACTGAATGAAATTTTACAAAAGGGCCAAATTGATGAATGGTTGACAACTGGAAAAACATACTTGATTCAGAAAGATGCAACTAAAGGAACAACACCTGAAAACTACAGACCAATAACATGCTTGCCAACAACCTTCAAATTACTCACAGGCATTATTGCAGATAACATGATGGATTATTTAGAAACAAAGAACATCTTGCCAATAGAGCAAAAAGGCAACAAAAGAAGGAGCAGGGGCACAAAAGATCAGCTTCTAATTGATAAAATGATATTAGAAAATTGTAAGAACAGAAAAACGAACTTGAATATGGTCTGAATTGATTACAAAAAGGCATTTGACTCACTGCCACATAGTTGGATCATAAAATGCTTAGAAACAACTGGCATCAGCAAAAATATTACATCCTTTACTGAAAAGGCGATGAAACAATGGAGAACTGAGTTGGCAGTAGGGAATGAGATCTATGGAATGGTTAATATCAAGCGAGGAATTTTCCAGGGTGATTCACTTTCACCTCTTCTCTTCATCATTGCAATGATCCCACTATCAGTAATCTTTAAAAAAATGAAATTAGGCTACCAAACAGCCAAAGTAGCTGAAAAAATTTCGCATTTACTATATATGGATGATTTGAAACTCTATGGAAAGTCAGTAATAGAAATCCAATCATTGACAAACACAGTCCGAGTATTCAGCACCGATATTGCAATGCAGTTTGGCATGGAAAAATGTGCCACTGTATCCATAAAAAGGGGCAAAATCACTGCATGTGAGGGAATTGAAAGGCCCAATGGCTAATTAATTAAATGCAAAGAAAATGAAGCCTACAAATACTTAGGCATTCTGCAGTTGGATAACATCAAGCATGGAGAAGTGAAAACTATTGTCAGGCGAGAATACACCAACAGAGTTAGGAAAATTTTGAAATCTAAATTGAATGGTGGAAATACTATCAAGGCCATAAATACCTGGGCAATACCAGTTATAAGATACACAGCTGGTATAGTTAACTGGACACAAGCTGATTTGGACCTTTTGGACCGAAAAACCAGGAAACTAATGACAATGCACTACAGTTTACATCCACGTGGTGATACTGATAGACTGTACCTGCCCCGAAAATCAGGTGGCAGAGGATTATTACAAGTGAAGCAAACAGTTGAAGAAGAAAAACATGCACTGGCTGATTATTTAAAAGACACTCAAGAACATCTATTAATCGAAGTAAAGAACAAAAATCTACTGAAGGCCCAACAGACGAAACAAGAATACAGAAAAGATGTGATAAAATCAAGAATGGAGAGTTGGCAGAACAAAGCACTGCATGGCCAATTTCTGGAAAAAATAAAAGATAAAGTGGACAGTGAACAAACTTGGTTATGGTTAACAACAGGTACATTAAAGAAAGAAACAGAATCACTAATCCTGGCTGCGCAAGAACAAGCTATCCGCACAAATGCCATTAAGGCCAAAATAGAAAAATCCTCTGATGATGCCAAATGCAGACTTTGCAAAGAAGCTGATGAAACTGTTGATCACATACTCAGCTGCTGTAAAAAAATCGCACAGACTTATTATAAATTGCGGCACAATTCAGTAGCACAAATGATCCATTGGAATTTGTGCAAAAATTATAACATTAAAACAGCAACAAACTGGTGGGAACATCAGCCTGAAAAAGTCACCGAAAATCAGATGGTCAAGATCTTGTGGGATTTCCGTATACAAACCGACAAAATACTGGCGCATAATACACCAGACATCACACTGGTTGAGAAAAATAAGGTCACAATCATAGACATCGCAATACCAGGTGATAGCAGGGTCGCCGAGAAGGAACATGAAAAAATCGCAAGATACCAGGACTTAAAAATCGAAATTCAACGACTATGGCACAAACCAGCAGTGATAATTCCAGTGGTAATTGGCACACTGGGTGCTATACCAAAAGCACTGGAATTACATTTAAAACAGTTAAAAATTGACAAAATCACCATCAGTCAAATGCAAAAAGCCGCACTGCTTGGATCTGCACGCATATTACGAAAATACGTTATGACGTCCTAGGCCCCTGGGTGGGGCCCGACTAGTAACCAATGCCAAATCCGGTGAAACAACTGGCCGCTGTGATACAATTGTATAATAATAATAATAATAATAATAATAATAATAATAATAATAATAATAATAATAATAATAATAATAATAATAATAATAATAATAATAATGCCAACATACCAACATAAACCATCTACTATACATGGATGATTTTAAAATGTATGCGAAAAGCCACACTGAACTTAAATCAATACTCAGCACAGTTCAACTGTTCAGCAGTGACATCAAAATTAACTTTGGGCTTGAAAAATGTTCTATATTATCCATGCGGCGAGAAAAAATGGAAAAAACAGAAGGAATAGAACTGGGAAATTGAAATATAGTGAAAGCATTAGCAAACGATGATAGTTACAAGTACCTAGGCATATTAGAAATAGATAACATCTTGAATGGAAAAGTCAAAGAGTCAACGCAAAGGGAATACATCAGGACGGTCAGCAAAATATTAAAATCAAAGCAGAATGCTGGAAACATAACACAGGTCTGCAAAAAAAAATTTTTCGAGAGCTGTTTTGGTTATTCCACATAATCTTTATGTTTTTTGGTGTGCTGAATCCGAAAACCTCCATTTTGTCATAGGACATCACGTTTCATGACAATTTAGGTAACTATGTTAAATAAGGCAATACCTCAAAATAAATGGAAATAGACTTATAAAATTAAAGTTTTATTACAATATTTTCATGAAAATCCTTTTTTGAACTGAAATGAGCTTACCTACACACACTAAACTCATTTCTTCTTCCTTGTAAGGCTCCTCTTTTACGCTTGTGAGTGGCATCTGGAATGTCTCTCTGAAGCATCCAACATTGTAACGCTCCATTTTCCCTGGTATCTCCTTTCTATCTCTTTAATGTCTTGGTGGAATCGTTCACTTTGTTCCTCACTCACAGCTCCCAAACTTTCAGGAAAGTAGTCAAGGTGGGACTGGAGGAAATGTACTTTCAAACTCATCAGGCAACCTAAAGCTTGAAATGCTTTCAGCATTCTTCCGACAATCTTTTTGTAGTGAGGATCTTTGTTATTGCCTAAATATTTCTGTACGACTTCTTTAAATGCAATTCACCCTTATTTTTGAGGATCCATCATGGTATTGACAAACTCTTGATCAACTATAAATAAGCCTTCTAATATCTGGTCCGACGAACACACCTTCCTTCAATTTTGCCTTCAACAGGCATGGAAACTTGGTGAGCAAGTATTTGAAGCATTCTCCATCTCTTGGAAGTGATTTTACGAATTGCTTCATCAATCCCAATTTTATGTGGAGAGGTGGTAGAAGGACTTTATGGGAAGGTACCAAAGTTTCTCGGAGGACATTTTTTCACTGACTGTTAGCACCCTCGGCTGCCAACTCTTCTTGGTCCAGTGATTTTGTTGGTCTTGACTGTCCCATAGACACAGAAAACAAGGATATTTGGTATATCCAGCTTGTTGCCTGAGCAGCATGCACAAGACCTTCAAGTCCCCACACACTTGCCAACCATAGTCTTCATATTTAAGTTTATGAAGAACCAATTCCAAGTTCTCGTAGGTTTCCTTCAAGTATACAGAAGGACCTACAGGTATGGAAGCATAAAAACCGTTGTGGAGTAAAACTGCTTTGAGACTTCTTTTTGAAGAATCTATGAAAAGACAACATTGCTCTGAATCATATTGGATTTTAAATTGACCCATCAGACCTTCGACATCGATGCAATAAACCAACTTGTCTTCCTGGGCGAAGTAAGGAACGAACTCCTTTTCACGATGTCTGAACCATGAAGATGACACTCCTGACAATAAATTCCTGCTTTTAAGCCTTTATCCATGTAACTCAGCGGCATCTTTGGGAAGATTCAAGTCTCTTACCAAATCATTCATTTCTTCCTGAGAAAACAATTTTGGTCTTGTATCGTCTTCAAAGTCAGAACTTGATTCGTCATCTGGTTCAGGTATGACTTCACCTTCATCGGAGCTAGGTATCTCTTCCAAGGTAGCAGGGGGCTTGGGTACTGGTATATCTGTGCCATGGAGGATGGGACAAATTGTTGAGTGAAGATTGGGGTATGAAATGGAATGCTTCCATTTGGAATTAAACCCCTTCACATTGCATGAACAAAAGTAACAGTTATCACTATGGTTGTTTTGCTCTCGCCCAACCACAGGAATCCCATAACGGAAAGATTTTTTCTTACCCTTGAACCAGTTTCGGAGGTCTTCAACACACTGTTTGCACACTTTATGAGGTGCCCAAACTTTATCTTGATCTCCAATTTTTAGTCCAAAGTATGCAAAATATACTTTTTTCACAAAGGCTGTAATATTCTGCTCTTGCTTCAACACTGTATATTCACCACAGATGAAACAGAAACTGTCTGGTGAATTAATACACTTTCACAGAGCCAAAACATAATGGTTCAAAAATGACGAGCTAACATGAATTGTGACGAAAAAGTGTGAACAGCCTAGAACCAAGAACCTGATGATGATTCGTGCACAAGTGTGGCATGCAGGAGAGAGCAGCTCTGTATCTGTACACGAGACGTCACAGTGCTGGCCACGCCCCCTGCACTGACTGGAGATGCTGCTATCTACCCTGTGTCTCCTTCCCACTGTATTCTTCAGGAAAGATTAACTCCTTCTACCATTAGAAGCACAGACTTAAAACTTGCTTAGCTTATGTATATATTGCTGACCATAAGATTTACAGTGCTATATTTTTTGTACATAACTCGGACAAACCCTTTAAGGGTTTATTTTTTGGCATTTTATATCTTAAATGCACTTATGTGAATTAATTAATAGTGATTTGGACTTTAAATTTGGTTAAAAACCCATAATATAAAAAAAATACAAAAAATTAAAAAAATGATAAATTTGAAGACAATTTTGCATATTGTGACAAATCATGATGTCTAGGAGTTTTTTCAATATTTTATTTGTTTTCAGCACACCAAATACATAGAAATTAGATGTAAATAATCAAACAGCTTTTTAGTCGCAGACCTGTGTTAAAGCCATTAATACATGGGCAGTTCCAATGATCCGCTACTCAGCTGGAATCATCAACTGGACTCTGGCTGAACTGGAAAACTTGGAGCGGAAATCATGCAAATGTTTGTACCATGCTTTACATCCACGAAGTGACATCGGCAGGGGGATATTGCAAATCCATCAAACTGTAGAAGAGAAACGAAGTTTGAATGATTATGTGAACCAAAGTACAGAAAAATTGCTGCAGGCTGTGAAAATGGAGAACAGTATAAAAACAACAGAAACAAAGGCAGAATATAAGGAAAAACAGCTGGATGACAGATTAAATAGATGGAAAATCAAAGCTTTGCACGGACAGCCCTTGAAGAACATTGAAGGAAAATGTGGTGGCAACTTGACATGGACATGGCTTAAGATGGGAACTATCAAGAAAGAAACGGAAGGTTTAATACTGGCTGCTCAAGAACAAGCACTACAAACTAATGCCATGAAAGCGAAGATACAAAAATCCACTGACAACCCAAACTGCTGACTTTGCAATAACAAAGTCAAAACTGTTTCACATTTAATATGTGAATGCAGCAAAATCGCGCAAAGCTATTACAAAGCTAGACATGACTAAATTGCTATATTAATCCACTGGTCATTATTTAAAAAAAATATATTTATTTTTTATTTACATGGGAACATAAAGTGGAAAAAGTTATTGAAAATGAGAAGGTAAAGATTTTGTGGGACTTTTGAATACAACCGGGTCGTCATTTGGAGCACAACATGCCAGATATCATGGTTGTAGAGGGCTGAAGTGTACAGTTTATTGATATCACTGTTCCTGGAGATGCCAGAGTCAAAGAAAAAGAACTAGAAAAAATAATGAAATATCACAACCTGGCCTTTGAAAGTACATGGCTATGGATGAAGCATGTAACAGTGACACCCATTGTTATTGGGGCACTTGGCACCATGTTCAAGAATTTTACAAGATACACCAACAAATTGCAACTTACTTCAATAACACCAGCAGAACTGCAAAAAACTGTGTTATTCAGAACATCTTATATTTTAATAAGGTACGCTGGCGTTAAACCGTATCAACCATTAGCATCAGTCACTGGTATTTGTAATGCATTTTTGAATGTTCAGTTGGCTGAGTTTCATATTTAATGAATAAAGTATATATTAATAAAAAGCAAAGCTATGCATGGCCAATACTTGAAAAGTATTGAAGGCAAAGCTGATCAAAAACTAACTTGGAACTGGTTAAGATCAGGAGTACTGAAAAAAGAAACAGAAGGCTTTATTTTGGCAGCCCAAGAACAAGCCTTAGCCACAAATTATATTACCTTAACAGTTCCTAGGTCCTTGGTTAGGACTCAAGCAGTTGAGCTACCAACCAGCCCCGAAGGCTGTGAATCTTACCAAAGATTAACCACGTAATAATAATAACGATGATGATACTTACAAAATTTGTGCTTTGACAATATATCCATCTGTCAATTGCAAAAAGCCATACTGCTTGGATCCCCATATATACAGCGCCAATATATTATAGTACCCAAAGCTCTTGGGAGGAACTTGATGTGTATCATCTGGAGAGAGCAGAATAGAAGAGAAAATCATAAAATATAAAAGTGTAAAAGTAGAATAACTGCGGCAAAAGAAAGCAAAAATAGTATTACAGGAATAGGTGCTTTGGATGCAATTCCAAAACATCTGGAACATTACTTGAGCACCATAGATGGATAAAAATGCCAAATCCCATCTAAATATATGTGTGACAAATCATAATAATAATACAATAACAATAAAACATGAATAACAATAGATTGCAATAATAGAATATTGAAATCTGCATTGAATTTCAGTTATCGTAGTCTATAATTCTGTAAGAATAAATTGAGAGATGAATTCATGGACAAGCAAATACAGAAAGCAAAGGGATTAGCAAGGGAGTTTGAAGAGTTAAGGAGGACTGAGAGACTGCTGACTTTTTCTGTGGCTGATTGCTAATGGCTGATGACAATTTCCTGAATACTGCTGACTAATTGCTGATAGTTTCCTGAGTGCTATTGATTGCCCCCTGTGTCTGACTGGAACATTATTCTTACTGACCTAGTTGAAGTGGCTCAAGAGGGCATATAAGGGATTTACTTTCCAGAGACAAAGCTTATTGAAACATCTAACAGGACTTTAGCAAGAAAGAGGCATTATTTTATTTATTTACTCAATTTATTTAGCTGCCTCTCTCACTTTTATGTGACCCTTGACAACTTGCCATTAAACAAAAGCACAAAACTTGTAATATAAAACACGAATAAAATCACATACCAGGTTAGCATGATCTGACCTATCATTCATATAAACAAAAGACAGGGTGAAACCCATGCCATAGGTCCCAGGCTCACACACATAATCAAGTTGGTCTTAAAGAAGACAACAGTTACAAGGCCAATCTAATCTTAGGGGGAATCCAAAGGGTGGATGCCATCATGGCAAAAAAGGCTGTCCTTCTGGGGCCCACCAAATGAAACTCCCTAGCTGACAGTACCCAGACCATGCCCTTCTTACCCACTATTGTAGCACTTCTTTGATAAAAAGTTTAACTCTTGTCTTGCAGACGAGTTGTCCTGTGGCTAGTTGGCCATGATGAGTTGCCCCACATTGAATTGGCTGCAGCAAGTTGGTCATGACAAGTTGGCTGTGGTGAGTTGGCTGTGGCAAGTTGGCGATGGTGAATTGTTGTACTGCAGCTGAGTATCAAAAAATACAAAATGATTGGCACAGCTCTGAAATCCGACCCCTATCCTTTTTGTTTGACATCACCTCAAAAAAAGCAGCAGAGATTGGATCATGACACTGCACCCACCATATTGCTGATGTTATATCATTGCTCCCATTATTCCTGCCCAGCAGACAACCAAGGGCATGTTCAAGCCACTTCTAGCAATGAAAGCTCACTGGATGATGTTGAGCCAGTCATACCCTTAGCCCAACCTATCTCATGGGTTTGTTGTTTTCAGGTGGAAAAAAGGAAGTTCTTATCAAAGCCATCTCATATCACTGGGGGAAAGACAGGATAAAGAACTAATGACCATATAGATAGCTTGCTGACTCCATTTTATCAGAGGTACTTGTGAAAAACTACTCAGTTAGATGTCTAACTACTTGCTTTGATAAAACCAATAACACAATTCTTCTCAAGCTGGTTAAGCTACTATTCTTCATTCCAAACATAAGCCCATCTACTTGATAAATATGTACAGTTGTTAAGTAAGGCTAAAGAATGATGTGTATTCTAACACTGATATGAGTTGCAACCAACAAAGTCAAATCCCTACAAAGCTAACAATGTCTGCCACTTCCTTCACTTCCCATGTTCCCCACTTTTTTTTATTCTAGTTACCCTTAAACCTTAATTTTGCTCTTTGTCTCTTGGATTAATGAAGCTATAGTCTTCTGCACTGTTTCAATACAAATGGGAGCTCAACTAAAATTGGGTTTAAGGTTGATCAGTCCAGTAGTTGCATCAGTTTGAATTTCTGAAAACTGAGGCATATTGAAGTTTTGTGAAAATGAGGAAAGGATGCCAAGCTAAAACAGATGCTGGTTTAATTGTTTACTGTTTTTAATAAAGCTACAAATGCCACTTGTCTTGTGCCAACCTCTTTTTCTTTGGCAAGCCTGCTCTATGACATTGTATCTCCCTGTAACAACCTGTTTCTGTTGCCTCTGCTAGTTAGCAAACCATATAATTGATGTATGATGTTTGCCACATTGGTTCATCTCAATTTAAGCTGTTGTGGACAATGAGGACATTGGTGTGGTGACTTTTACACAGCCCTGCTATTGCTTAATGATTGTTTAATCATATGTGACAGCCAGTCCTTTTGAAGACATCAAGCTGAAATTTTGGAAGGTTTGTGTCCTTGTCTATCCCTGCTCTTTTCATTTTCTTCTGGCAAAAAGAGACAGAAATATGCAATAGTGGTGAATATTTGTAGCTTGGGTGTAGGATGAGGGTGAAGGTTCGTTCTCTGAGCTTCTGGGTTGGTTTCCAAATGTTTCATCACCAGGCTGACAATGACACCCCCAAGATGTTACCTAGCCTGATAACAAAACATTCAGAAACCGAACCACAAGCTTGGAGAATGAACCTTCACCCTCAGAAAGAGATATTTTTAGCCTTCTCGAAGGACATAGATGGAGGGATAGATAGATAGACAGACAGACTGACTGACAGACACCGGTAGATAGATATTAACCATGGAGTGCCCCATGCTGAATAGTTTCCCCCTCAAATTACAAATTGGATGCTTCCTTTCCCAAATGTTGAATAATTCATTGAAATTAGGATTGATTTGCACAGAACTACCTTCCATCTGAAACTGGAATGAGCTGGGATTTATTCACTACTCCATTGACCACGTCCCCTGCTTTATTACATCTTCTTTTCTCTATACCAGCATGTTCTTTAATTGATGAGAAAGAAATTATTTATAATCATTTTCCCTCCTGTGGATCTTTCTTATTTTTCTTCTTCTTTTCCCTCCTTCAGTCATGTTTTCAGACTTTTGCCTTTAGCAATGATCCTTCTTTGTCTACTGCCATCCTGCCATGTGGCAAGCTGTGGAAGTGGCGCAGTGGGACTTGGAAGGGTCAAAATAAGATGCAGCTGTGGCCATAATGGATTTCTGTTTGTTGTTGGTTTTGATGGCATTTTTGTATGTTTGGGGATACCAGCTCTGTTTAGTATTTCATATGCATTCTGGGATTAATTTGACAGCAGAAGCTTTTATTAACCCCTTTATTACTGCTTGGGTAAAGCAGTAATAAAGGCTCCCCCACCCCCACCACCAAAAGGAGGAAAGGAAACCTTAGCTGACATATCAAACCATCAATTTCAGGGACAGTTAATTCTCCAGAAACTGAATTACAGCAGAGTCAAAATAGACGGTCACTTTCCCCAGCATAAAAGTCAATTCCATCGTTATTTATCCTGGTTTCAGATGCATATTTCATCTGTTGGGTTAAAAGCAGAGGGAATTGAAACAGAAATATGATTTGTCTGACTGAATGCAATTCCATGTTAAACCGAAGGCCAAGGCTGACTATTAGGAGAATGGAGATGAGAGGGCAGAGAAGAAAACACCCAGGGATAGGCAGGAGTTCAACACTCAAGTCATTCACACTAAAAAAAGTGAGTCAGAAGGAAGATTGCATGGAATCAGGAGAATAAAAGACTAGAGGGAATATTAATACTCACCAATATGTGGGCATGTTAGTGAACAATTCAAGTGTAAAAAACAGGAGTCATTAGGATATGGCTGAAAAAAGGGATATATAATTAAAAATAGATGAATTGGCTAGATTAGACTAGAGACTAGAATAGACTGGACTAGAATAGAATAGAATAGAATAGAATAGAATAAAATTATAGTATCATAGAATTGGAAGGGATCAAATAAATTGTTTAGTCCAATCTCCATCTTCTTCAGCAATTTAGGATATAATCCATCTGGCTCTGGAAGCTGGAATTTCTGCAAATTACCATAATAAAACTTGTCTCTTATTTTCTTCTTGTCTACCTGTAGCTTTTTTAGGCTGGAAGTCAAAAGGAACAAGATGGTAATCTTGCCATTGTGATAAAGGTCTTACTATTTTTCTATATTTGTAAATAATGCATAGATAAACAAAGGGGTTGAGCTTCAAAGGTATGACCATCATCTTGCCTTTTTTTTTCTTTACCTTCCTCACCGGCAGTGGCATATTAATGAGCAGCCAGATTTCGGTTTCCCTTCTTAAAAAGGTAAATAAAAAAAGAATTAAGTTTTGCCTTCTTACTGAAATCTATTAATGCTTCACTATTTGCTCCTTGTTTAGCTTGTCTTGCCTTCAGCTGCTTTGGAAAATAAAGTGACTCCCTCTTCTTTGTAGCAACCCCTCAAATATTGGATAGAAAATATTCTATCATGACACCCCCAGTTCTTTTCATTGTAAGACATACACAGTTCTTGCAACCATTTTTCATATGTTTTGGCTCCAGTCTTCTAATCATCTTTGTTGTTCTTCTCTGCAGTCTTTATAAACTCTCAACAACTTTGCATTGGCAAAAAGATGAACTATGGTGGCAAAGTGGTTAGAATGCAGTATTTCAGGCTAATTCTGCTGCCTGCTGCCTGCCTGAAAGTCTTACTGGTTCAAGTCTTACTGGCTCAAGGTTGACTCAGACATCCATCCCTCTGAGGTCAGTAAAATGAGGACCCAGATTGTTGCTTGTAATATGCTGAATCTGTAAAACTGCTTAGAGAGGGCTGTAAAGCACTGTGAAGTGATATATAAGCCTAAGTGCTATTGCTATTGTGATAAGTTAAACTGGATGCAGTATTCAAGGTGTGGTCTTACCAAAGTATTATAAAACAGTACTAGCAGTTAACGTAATCTGATTCTATCCCTCTATTGATTCTGTGTTGGCTTTTTCAGCAGCTGCCACACACTGCTGGCTCATATTTAAGTAGTTGCCCATATTTACTGCTATTGAGCTAGATTTCATCTATTCGATATCTATGCATTTGGTTTTTCTTGGCTAAGTGTAAAACCTTACTTTTCTCACCACTAAATTGCACTTTGTAAATAGGGCCCAATGTTCAAGTCTGTCAAGATCATACTGGATCTTCAGCCTATTTTCTAAAGTTTTGGCTATTCCCCCCAGCTTGGTGTTCTTTAAAGAGTGAGTTTCCTACCAGACATAAAGATAATTTAAGTCACTTGTTATCACTACTTCATTTGAAAAACGAGTCATTTGAAGTCATAAGATTTCATCAATATCTTCTGCCTGCTTATACAATTCATAATTAATTCCTCCAACATTTATGTGACACTAATTATGTGACACTTTTAAAATACTGGCAAAACATTGAAGTTTCAATTCTCTTCTGCCAGAACCTGAAGCAATAAGAATGTCTTTGGCAGGATTATCAAAGGATATTTGGATATCATGCACCAGTTTACACCCAAACACAGCCGAAAACCTGATTAAATATTGGAGATTTTACTGATAAGCAAAATTCCTTGCTGTTGAAAATGCTTTCCTGTTTGATAGCCTTTGTGCGGGAAAGACTTTCCAATCTCTCAATCTATCACTTAAAAGATATAAATGCTTTTGCCAATAAATGATTCCAATTTCAATTATTCTTTTACAGTATCAGCTTAGGGAACTTTCTAGTGTTCTACCAAACAAGGCCTCTCTAATAGATGAAAGAGAGAGAAGAGAGAAGAGGGTGGAATAATATATTTCAAATTAATTAAGTAGCAATTTAACTACATAATGCTACTATATGGAGAATGTCAAAATACACTAATATCTTCTCACTTATAGTACCATCTTGACCAAAAGTCAAAAAAAATTATAGGTGTGTGTTGAACAAAAATGACCACACTTGGACACATTCTATTTGGATCATTTAATATAGCTACATATTAATTTATTACAATGTCCCTAAATTTAAACAGGGGAACCATTTAAACAGAAGCAGAAAGACTCTTGGTAAACATCTTCACCATCCCTGAAAACACCTCAGAACCATACAACTGTCGTCTCAGATTGTGATCTCCATCTTCAACTAATATATTTAAATATACATTGGAATTTTTTTTCTTATTTTGAAAAGGACAAACAAGTTGGGAAAAAATAGACATATATTTCAATTCTGAGCTATTCTCATCATTGTATTTATATAATTATACATCCTTACACATCCCAATTTGTGATTCTGTCTTTAAATCTCAATAGTTTTCCATTGTAAATATGTTTCATGTTCCCTCTCCATTTTTCCATATCTTAGATTAGATTACCCTTAATTGTCTGCAAATAGCAACCCTTGCTGTTCAATGTTCATCACAATTCCCTTAGTCTACTATATAGAATAACAAATGGTACAAATCTCACTTTATTCATCATCTTAAAGGTTCTATATACTGTATATCCATGTTTCATATGTTTTAACCCATGCTTAATTGTCCTTCTATTGTCATATTCAATCAATTAGCAACTCAGTGTAATTATCATGTAAAAAAGTGAATCACAAACCTTTGCCTTACAATCTCCCCATATCAGTTTCATATTTATCCATATTCCATGTCTTTTGACCTTTATTTAATTATCTTTCCATAATCATATTCAATCCATTAGCAACTCCATTTTATTGTCAGATTTAGGAATAAACCCCTTATCTTAACTTTATATTTTCCCATATAACAATTTCTAGTTGTCTGATTTTTTTCCTAGTAAGTCTTTTGTCTCACTTCGCTGTTCCTGCCTTCTCCCTTTTCTTTGTTTTGATACATCCACCCACTTCAATTTTCTCCACTCCACCATCTTTTATATTTCTCTTTGTTGAGGCATAATCTCCTATTTCAATTTCCCTTATGCCACTGTCAACCTCCGAAACATCTTTTGTCTGCTTTTTATTCCCTTTTGTTGGAACACGTCTCCCCTTTACCATTTTCCTTATACCAGTGCCAAGCCCAATTGAGTTTTTTTGTCTGCTTTTTATTTCCCACCATTTCTACCCCTTCATTATCTTTCCCCCATTCTTCTTTCCCCTCTTCTTTAAATAGCAATAGCAATAGCAATAGCAGTTAAACTTATATACCGCTTCATAGGGCTTTCAGCCCTTTCTAAGCGGTTTACAGAGTCAGCATATTGCCCCCAACAACAATCCGGGTCCTCATTTTACCCACCTCGGAAGGATGGAAGGCTGAGTCAACCCTGAGCCGGTGAGATTTGAACAGCCGAACTGCAGAACTGCAGTCAGCTGAAGTAGCCTGCAGTGCTGCATTTAACCACTGCGCCACCTCGGCTCTATCCCTGTTTCTCTGGGTTTAAAATTCTATTTAGGCTTAATTTTAGTGATTTTAATGGTTTATGCATATTTTTTATGATTTCACGTAGTTCTTCAAATTTCCAGCTTTCCATGATGTCCAGTTCCAAAGTTACAATTACTTATACAGTTCTTCTTTCAGAGTTCTGGTCCACCTTAAATTTATCTACTTCAGCTGCTATGAGGAAGAGTGATGGGAGACATCTTGGTCTTTTGTTCTTCCTTAAATATCCAGTTCCAAAATTGCAGTTAGTTATGCAGATCTTATTTCGAGGTCCTGGTCCACCTTAAATTTAGCTAATTCAAAAATGGAAGAGAAGTTGAAGCCATATTGATCTCTTTGCCTCCTGCTTTTCCAAATTCTGATTTATGGCAGTTAGTTAATTAAAACTTCCACAGAGTCAAGATTATGTTATCAGTTACCAGTAAGAAGGTAGTGCTTTTTTCTTGATTTTTCTCCCTAATTGGAATTGCTTAAGATATATTAGTTGGAAGAAGTTCAGACGTAATCCCTCAGAATGTTTGGTTTCTATTTCAAATCCAAAAATTTAGGGTTTATATTTGAGTGGGTTTGTCACTTCTCTGATTTCTCCCTTCTGTTTAAATTATTTCAAACAATTTTTTTTTGGGGGGGTGCTGGTGTTTCAACCCTCCATTTTCCATTTCTTTCTTTCCTTTTTCCAAAATCCAGATCTTTCTATTAATATTATTTGTACTCTCAAGTTTTGGTTTATGACTGTGGGTAAAATGAATATTCTTACTGGTCTTTCATCTTGTCTCCTGTACACTCTTGTTCAGTGCTTTGGCTGGAAGCCAACTTCTGTGCAGCCAAGCTGCTGTCCCTACTCCAATTCAGAGGGTAAATCTCTGACCTGTGCAGGACCTGTTACCGCCCCCTGGGTCTGATGAGATGCTGCCCCTTCTTTGTCTGCCTTCATGGGGGTTCTGATCCAAAAAGGATCTTGGGACAGGTATCTCGGGACAGGTACCTCTTGAGAGCTCACCCCCCCACACACGTCTTTCCAGCTGGAAAGCTTCCAGTCAAATCTATTGTCACTAAGATACTTTGGATCCATCCATTGGAATGGATGGGTGAATTAAACAAGTGACATATGTCTCCTTATTATGGTTTATTGTAACTATAATTCACCACAGATTCATTAAGAACTCTAGCATTTTGAACTTGAAAGAGGTGTATAAATATATAATATCATAATCTTCATTTGAATGGGAGAATAAGCATTTGTTACATCCAAATATAATACAAAATAAAAGAAAGTCAGATAAAATATCATCTAGGTGATTACCATTGTTTCTGAAGGGCTATGGATTAAAATTGATTTGGCCTACATTAGAAGGATTACTCAAGGACTGTTGAGTTGATAAATTTAAAATGAAAAATGCATATTTAAGGTGAGCCAAGGCAACCAAAAATAAAACACTGACCCAATTTTTGGGGGAAAAAAGAATGGACATATATGTACATGCTCAGTTAATCTACTCTTATCTATTAAATATATATCTTTTTTATCCCACTTGTCAGTTTCAATGAATGAATATATATTATTATCCCCAAAGGCTTTTTCAGGAGGGAAAAGTGTCTCCTTTGTCATAGTCCTGATAATACCATGCAAATGATAAGCTGCAACTAAAAAGAAATGTCTTTTCAAATGTGCATGAAAGACTGTTTTGTTACATGTACTGAAATGATACAGATTATAATAGCAACTTGGAGTTCATCCTGATTATTCAACAGATCAATTTGATTGTCATTAGGGAGTTTGGTAATTCCCTTTCTCCTTTTCGGCTGAGTTATAAAAACTGACCCACAACTGTTCAGCTGACATTCCTAAAAATAGAAGCAGCTTCTGTTTTGTCTCATGAGCTACCATTACGCCTTCAGGGGTTTTGTGAAATCTACATTGGCAAGACAGAGCCAACTCCTCCTTCCTGGAAGAGGGGAGAACTAGAGCTGCAGTAAATTGCCCTAAATTTCAGGAAAGCCAGGCAAACAGCGTCCTTAAGGCATACCAACTTTCAGCTGCTCCCCTTTCATGGCTTGGCAGAGCTGGAGTGGAAACTACTATAAATACCCTTCCACTGAAAATCAGCTGCTACTGAGATGGATTCCATAAGGAATGCTAATTTGGGCAAGTCTGAAAGGGTTTGTGGTATCTGTGACTACTCTCCTCAAAAAGAGAATAAGAAATTCATATTCATATGACCTGGCAAGATAGCAGTAGCACTAAGATTATATACCAACCCATAATGCTTTACAACCACTCTGAGCAGTTCACAACATCAGCATATTGCCCCTAACAATCTGTATCCTTATTTCATCGACCTCAGAAGGATGGAAGGCTGAGTCAACATTGAGCTGGTCAGGATCGAACTCCTTGCAGTGGGCAGAATTAGCCTGCAATACTACAGTTTAACCACTGCACCACAACGGCATCTACAAAATGCATCAAGCTTCAGACATACAACCATGCAAGTCTATGTCTACTCCTAGTAGGTATATTGACTCAGCTCAGTAAAGAACAGGGATTCTCAGTCATGTAGGGGATTGAGTTGAAAAGGTGGCCCCTTTCAGACATCTGGTTATATGTGTGGGGATCATTGCCTATATCCAATGAGACTCATTGATGTTTTAATTAGAAGTTATCAACCATCCTACATTTTCCACACAGAGAGCAAAAGTCTGTAGAAAAGCTAATCATGTTTCATGTAAGAGATTTGAATAAAGTATATGACCAAGTGTAAGGGCCAACTTCCCCACATATTTTGATTCCACTGGCTGCTTGATTGGCAAGTGTAGTCAAAAATACTACATATTTATATATTATTTTGATCCAAAATATCCAAACAGGACTCAGTGATATTGGCATATGGCGGTGAGGAGCCCAATGTTGTTAACTCTACCATATGTGTGATTTTTGCCATATAGAAGCCCCTTAACTCAAGAGTAATGGCAATTCATTACATTCATATAGTTGGAGAAAAAAGTTTGGGGTTTTTTTGTAATGTATATCAATGGATTATCAATGAGCTGGTCTTCTGATAGATTATTCCAAATAGAATACAATTGTTTAACAGATGCAGCTGGAACAGCTAATTTGCTAGAAAGAAAGTTTTAGATTAAATTGCTTAATGAGCTGCTGAAAGAAAACAAACTATTAGAGAACCAACTTTCCCTAAATGAATGGTGGCTTCAATAAATCAAACATCTAATTTAACAAAACTGAACTCTATAAATACTCTTTAGCCTTTCAGGCAAACATGAAGAGTAGAACAAAAGAGTTTTCCAATGTAAATTATAATGTAACATATCGATATATTTTTTTAAATTAAGGTTAAAGTAAGTTTTCGTTATTCTATAGAGATGCGGTGGCTCAGTGGCTAAGATGCTGAGCTTGTCAATCAGAAAGGTCAGCAGTTCAGCAGTTCGAATCCCTAGCACCACGTAACAGAGTGAACTCCCATTACTTGTCCCAGCTTCTGCCAAACTAGCAGTTCCAAAGCATGTAAAAATGCAAGTAGAAAAATGGGAACCACCTTTGGTGGGAAGGTAACAGTGTTCCATGCGTCTTCGGTGTTTAGTCATGCTGGCCACATTACCATAAAAACGTCTTCGGACAGCGCTGGCTTTGAAATGGAGATGAGCATTGCCCCCTAGAGTCAGGAATGAATAGCACATATTCTTTTTTAAAAAAATAATCTAGTTTAGAGTCTGCTGCATGATAGTGAATATTTATTTACTTATTAAATTTATATGTGTCTCATCACACTGTTGCAGTAATTTTGGGTGGCTGAGATTAAAAAAACACACAAAACAATTAAACATTAAGAAAGATTAAATAAAGGCTGAAAACCAAGAGGATGGGTGATATGGGGGTAGGGAATTTCTTTCTATACCATTAGCCAGCCCCAGCATAAAATGGACCCCAGGTCATTTGGCAAAACCAGATTTTAAGATTCTTTCAGAAGGCCAGAGATGTGGGAGGCTGGCCTCACCTCCAGTGGGAGAATATTTCTAAGGATGGGGACCCACAGCAGAAAAGGCTCTTCTTCTGGACCCTCCAATTGAAATTCTTTGGCAGATGAGATTAAAGTAGAGTTCTTCTGCTGGAGTGAAAGGGATGGAAGATGTTAAGTCCTCACAGATATGACAACAGTTGTCAATCAACAAGACAGAAGTCATCGCTGATTAGAGGAGGCGCACCAGCCCTCAACCGGAGAGAAACAAGTTTCTGATTGGCCAGCCGTCTGACAGCTATTTATATGAGTTAGGAGTTGAGATGTTATTATTGCAATTAACTAATAAAGAGTTGAGTTAATCGATGCTCATTGCCTCAGTCTGATTATTGCCAATTAGTAAACATAAAATTGGCGACTAGAGGGCAACCAGGGCCAATAGAACAAAAATATTTTTTTTGTTTAACAAAAAAAAAATACCTCAGAATCCACCATGAGATAATGGTTCACCGCTTTCAGACATGAACAAGAATCTTGGGATTCATTCATGGAGCACTTTGAATGTTTCCTTTTAACACAAGAATTTAAAGAACAGACTACCGATAGGAAAAGGGGATATTTCCTAGTGTGTGCAGGCCAGAAATGTTTACCATGGCCAGAGCTTTGGCAGCACTCATGCCACTACATGCTATTCCATGGGAGATTCTTATTTTAAAGCTTAGAAATCACTATGCTCCAACTCCCTTGAGAATTGCCCGCAGACACGCATTCCGCCAATGTACTCAGCATGAAGGGGAAACAATTAGCCAATTCATGGCTTCCCACAGGGCGGCAGCTATCCCTTATGAATTTAGGGAACTTGATGATGCTTTAATGGAACAACTGGTTTGTGGAGTCCGAGATTAACGGCTACAGCACTGTTTATTAGCGGCTGCTTCATGGACTTCAGGGTGTCGTCCCTTATTTTGATGATATTCTCATTGCTGTTAATAACAAATCAGAACTCATTACTAAAGTCAGAGCTGTGTTAACCTGATTCAGGACCACTGGGCAAATTAGGAGTTACTTCAGTTGAGTTCTTAGGGTACTTAATTGACAGTCAAGGAATACATCCTACCCTGTCCAAAGTTGAGGCAATAAAAAAAGCTCCAGTTCCATCCAATAAGACTGAGCTTCAAGCTTTTTTAGGATTGCTGAATTTCTATTCCACATTTTTGCCACAAAAAGCTTCCATAGCCGAACCCCTCCACAGGTTTCTTGACAGCGCTGCGATTTGGAACTGGGGCAAATGGGAGGCACACATGTTTAACTCTCTCAAACAGCTGCTAATGTCATCGGCAGTGTTAGTGCAGTATGACACGTGCTTGCCTCTCATGTTAGCCACAGATGCCTCCCCGTTTGGCATTGGGGCAGTGCTTAAGCCATAGGTTCCCAAATGGGATAGAAGCTCCATTGGCTTATTTTTCCTCATACACTGTCCCTGGCTGAAAGGAATTATAGTCAGTTGGATAGGGAGGCTTTGACGGCCGTCGCTCACATTAAAAAATTCCATGACTATCTGTACCGCCACCACTTCCACCTTATCATTGACCATAAGCCACTATTGGGTATTTTGGCAGGGTACTGCCAAACCCCTTTAATTCTATCCCTCCACATGTCAAGGTGGTCGGAGTTTTTGGCTGCCTACTCATATACCTTAATTCACTGCTTTGGAAAGCAAATGGGACATGCCTTAAGCTGTTGTCGTCTGCTGCGGGCTGTCCATGACCCGGCCCCAGTTTCCACAATTTTTTTGGTGCAGGATCTGGGTCTGCCAATATCTGCTTCAGATATAGCCCATTTCACAAAATGAGACAGAACTCTTTCCCAAGTCTTCAAATGGGTTCATAGAGGCTGGCCAGATGGGCCGGTAAACACAGAAATTTTTGCCATTCTGAAGGCAGCAACTAGAATTTTTGAGAATGCAGGGATGTCTTCTTTGGGGTCATAGGGTGGTAGTGCCAGAGGCACTCCATCACCAAATCTTAAGTCAGCTACACATAGGACACCCTGCATTGTAAATATGAAATTGTTGGTTCGCAGTTACCTCTGGTGGCCCAAGCTAGACCAGGACATTATGGCTTGGGTAACCAGATGTGAACCATGTCAATTATTGTGTCGAGTGTCACCAGCAGCTTTACCAAGGGAGTGGGAGTTGCCACAGAGGCCTTGGTCAAGACTACATGTGGATTTTACCGGGCGGGCCAGTCCAAGGGGGGAATTTATTAATTGTAGTGGACACATATTCTAAATGAATAGAAGTCATACCAATGTCCTCCACCACACCCGAAGCCACCAACAGGGCATTAAGTACTTATTTTCCACTCATGGATTGCCTGACACATTAGTGTCAGACAATGGTCCTCAATTTGCATCAGTTGTTTTTCAAGCCTTTCTGGTTAACCTAAATATTAGACATATTCTGGTGGCCCCATATCACCCGGCCAGTAAAGTCCAGGCTGAATGAGTGGTCTGATCGGTGAAGGAAACTTTAGATAGGATGGGGTCTAGTAATTTTCAGGACAGCGTAACAACATATCTTCTATTACAACATTCTACGCGATGCCCCCTGAATAATCTTAGCCAGTCAAACTTCTCATGGGTCAGAGGATTAGGACACTTCTGGACAGGCTACTTCCATCGTATGCAGTCTGTGACTCTTTTATGGGTCGTTTAACTTAAGAGATAAAGTTTTTGCTGAAAACTATGCCAGTACCCTGCGGAGACTACCAGGCCACATATCTGGAATAATGGGACCTTGTTCTTATAGGGTCCTCCTAGAAGATGGTCAGGAATGGCGGCGACATGTGGATCAACTATGCTGCCGCACTTCAACCACCCGGACGTGAGGGCCACCTACCACCAGTGTCAACGAGAGACCTGACACCACCTACCAGCAATCCACGCTTCCTCCTGATGACATCGAGAAACTTCCACCAGACGATCTCTCAATGGGAATCTTACCTGCAACAGCTGACCACCTCTGAGGATGGAGTCTCCACAAGCAGCGAGTGAACTAACTCCAGGGGATTCGGCAGAAGAACCAACATCTCCTCCTCCATTAATGCCAGCCAGGAACTGCGGTTCAGTGTGGAGCCTGCGGAGACCCACCTACTTAAGGGACTATGCCTGTGCAATCCAAAGGGGAAGGGATGTTAAGTCCTCACAGATACTACCACAGTTGTCAATCAACAAGACGGAAGTCATTGCTGATTGGAGAAGGTGCACCAGTCCCCAACAGGAGAGAAGCAAGTTTCTGATTGGCCAGCTGTCTGACAGCTCTCATACAAATAGCTGTCAGATGGTGGCAGGATTTGAGTTGTTATTGTTGCAGTTAACTAATAAAGAGTTGAGTTAATAGTTGCTTATTGCCTCAGAAGGAAACAGGTCCCTTATAAAGAACTTATAAGGATAAGTTATTGCAAAAATTATAGCATCTTGAAAAAAATCATCCCAGTGATGTCACAATTAAAAAAAAACAAGTTTTGTTTATATTAAAATTCTGTTTAATCTTTGTATTGTTTTCTTCCACCTCTTGGTACAAAGGCTTCCTACTTCTGGGTGGGAAGGATTTCCACTAGTTCCATGTTAAGGTAACGGATTAGTCAGATTTTCAGGTGGTTCACTTCTGCCCTTGTCAAAAATATCTCTCAAATAGGGGGAAGAAGGCGGGGCTTAGCAATGAGAAGATGGAGTTTTAGGCTACTCCTGAAATTCCTCTATACCGAAGGATTTTTGGACGGGTTCTTTGAACCCTAGCTGTCCCAGAAACGACAGTGAAGGTGAGGAGAGACCCAGGACCTCAGAGATACCCGCAAATCTCTGGGGGGGGGGTATTAACTCCTCGTGCCAATTCCTTTCTGGATTAGCTGCGTGCTAACTGAAACTGCAGGTTGCCCCTAAGAATGCTAGAAGTGATGTCATCTGGTAAGCTGATTTTATTATCCAAGAGAGACTGTTCGCGTTAAAAACTTAAGATAACTGAAACCAAAGAACAGGGAAATTTAGCGGCGAATTGGCTTTTTCTAATGGATTTATGGCTGGTGGTTACTTTACTTCTTAAATGCTTCAAGAAACTCCTCGACACCCTCCCCCCTCTGAATCTCCTTAAGTGGATCGTAAAATTTATTTTCTACTAATTAGCCCGTCACGATTCGACACTTTTATTACTTTACTACTCGGCTTTGTTTACAATCACAGCCTGTGAGAGACTAAGAAGTCTGTGAAAAAAAAAAAGAGTTTGCAATTCTTAACTGCGACACACATCATGGCGTCCCAAAATACCTCTAATATTTCATTTCAGAGACTTTTTTCCGCATGTAGAGGACTCTTTGATTCTTATCAAAGACTGGAAAGAAAATTGGATCATCTGATTTTAAAATATGAAGCAAAAACTGAGATTGTTGAATATTTAAATGCTCCTGAAATACAAACAGAAAATGTGAGAAATGGTGTCTGGTCTATCTCAGAGGAAGAAAGGAGGGGGGAAGCTATAAAGAAGACTCATTTAAAAAGACAGAGTGCAGGAGGAATGGAAAATCCACCCTTGAGAATTAAAGTTAATTTGGAAAATTTTACAAGCCCAGGACAACATTATTATTATTTCATCACTGACATTCAGAGTCCAAAGGTGCCAAAATATCTTTGTCTGGATTTGATTATGAAAACATTTGGTAAATTTATCCAACGCGTGGCAATTGGCTGGAGAGGATCTTGCTATTGGAGAGACACTGGCTGATAGATTGAAGAACACAATTGAAAACTAGTTAAACCTAATTGCTTTTTCTTGTAATAGATATAGTTGAATAATAATTGATATTGATAGTAATGTATATAATGTGGAGTTGATATGATAACTAACAATTGGAAGATTATACATAAAGAGTATTAACTACAATAATTATCACTATTAAAAACTAAATAAAATACATACAATCAAATGTTAATCAATACTGGGAAAATGTTATGATATATGATATAATTAAATATTATGGATGTCCAGCTAAAATAGGATATGAGGATTTGATGATAATAGAGGATTTTATAAATAAGTAAATGAATTGTCAGCATGTGTTATGGATTAATTATGTAATGCATAGCTAAGGATGAAGGATGTTTAAATAACCATAGGTAATTAAAACTGGAGGTATAATGATGTTGATATGGTAAATATTCGAGTTAAGATATTTGAATTAATATGAGTTAATGGAAGAGAAGCACCAAAGCATGTTGTAACCAGTTGATATACTTCTTTTTTTTTCTCATGATAGACACCTGTGTTTTGTTTCATTTTCCTGCCTTGTCTCTTGTCGTTTTTGTCTTTTTTTGTATTATTTTTATTTTTTATTTTTTATTTTATTTTTTCTTTTTTATCTGTCCTTTTTTTTCTTTTTTTTTTCTTTTTTCCTCTCCCACCGGTGTGGGCAGGGATTGTTCAAGATTATTACTCTCATCAATATTGCTAAATAATAATTACAGTTAAAACAAAATGGATATATAATAATGCCTTAGTTAATATGAGTTATGTTGGTTGACTGTGGAGGAGATGTACCAAAATTTATCTGTAATTGATTGATATATTTTTTACAGATGTAAAGAAAGATGTGTACCTGTTTTAAACTAAAATTAAAAAACATTTATTTTTTAAAAAAATCTCTCAAATAGGTGGTTTAATGAGTCAGAGTAGAGCAACGGGCAATAACAGCTCACTGTTACTGAAAGCTTTCCAACATTGGACTTGTTATCATGTTGTCAGAAATAAATGTAATGTATTTTCCAAGGAGAACTTTATAGGAGCATAATTAGGGTCTAGGTGTACTCACTAGATACCCAGTTCCAATAGTTGTGTGTTATCTACTACAATGTTTCATTTGCATTGGCTTCCATTTTTCAAAGGTGGATTCCACGAAATAAAACAAATTCAAATTGCTTCCCAGAAAATAACATTAGTGAATTTGTGTACTCATCAATAGTCAATCTTGACCTGCAGTAGAAATTACACTAGAGTATCTTGGATTGTTTCCCCCTGATTCTTATTATAAGTAGCCACAGACCTAAGCACACTTATTTATACGTAATATAACCACATACTATTGTTCTTTTCCCCATTTAAATAACAAGACCTTAGGCATTATATACTGTTTTATTTCTTGAATGTGTATACCCCACTTTAATTCTATAGAAATAAAACATGGCTGGAATCTTTGCTACTCATTACTGTCGCTTTTAAAAAGTCACTGTCTTAGAAATACACCTATGTATTAAACTTGCAACAAAACAGTTTTAAGGCCTAACTATGTCTATCAATAGTGCATCTGTGTCTCTCTGAGCACATTGGGAGTGGATGTAAGCATGCCTATTTTCATTTATGAAATGCTGTAGAACATTCTGTCAGTGATTGTTCAGAGATTTATAGCCCCATTTGATTCGGTACACATCAACTATATCAAATGGATTATAGGACAACATCATAAATCAGTCTTTATGGAGCTTGTTGAGTACATAAATCTAGACTTATATTTGTCATACTAATATGCATTTTAGGTCATACTTGAAGGAATATTGATCCTTTTTTTGGTCATAATCTACCTCCCAATATCATTACTAGATCTTGTATTACATCTAAATTAGAGAACAGATTAATTCAGACTGACAAAGCATTAAAAAGACAGATGTTTCCAACCAGTTAGAAAGAATAATATAAAACACAGGGGTGTATATAACATTGCTTTGATGTTATTGAAAAAAGGAGCCACTCATACTTTTTATGGTCTTGTTTCCCAAGCTCTACCAATTCTCAAACACACATATATGAGAAAGCCTGCTGAAAACTTTCCCTCTTTGAGAGAAACATGTAATGGGCATAAAATCAGATAGCTTCTTTGTAGTAATTCTCATTCTATAGAACATTCTTCTCTCAGAAGAACTTGCAACTCTTATTGTGTTGAACGTCAGAGACAATATAAATCAGTATCACTTCTATATTTTTTTTTTGCCCCAGCTGATCCTATGTGGGGACTTATTTTGATTTTATTCTTTTGTTTCGTCTGTGTTTGTGTGTGTGTGTATGTGTGTGTGTTTGTGTGTGTTTGTGATGTGTGTGTGTGTGCTTTTTTTCCCCCCTTCTCCTCTTCTTCTTTTGGCTTGTATTGCCATTGTACAGAGCCTTCCTATACAAAACATCTTCAGGTTTGCATGGTTACAAATACTATTGAGTGGCTGGCTGCTAGCTAGCTGGTTGACTGGTTAGCTGGCTGGATAATATTTGAGAAATGTGGAGTACATTCCTGTGCATTTCTGTTTATTATTCATCAGTAGATCCATTGAGGTTTAGTGATTCACTCCCTAGTAAGTAGAGATAGGATTATAGTTATTAACTCTAAGAAAACTTAGTCTTAGATTATTATATTTAGAACTGCTACTCAAGTTATTGATGTAAAATCATAGTAATATATCTTCTGCAAATCAAACAGCTTTTATCTGGTATTTCATTACTATGACTAAAAGCTTTTTTGGAACATTTTTCCTCTAAAAAAGTTCTACCTTGGACATTTTCTCACTGGAATTCAACTTGTGTGTTGCTATACTATGTATACTAAGCAGTGGTGGGATTTCATTTTTTTTTACTACTGGTTCTGTACACATGGCTTTGTGGGTTTTGTATGGCTTGGTGGGTGTGGCTTGGTAGGCATGTCAAGGGAAGGAGAGTGTAAACTCTCCATTCCCTCCCCACTCCAGGGAAAGGTTATTGCAAAATCAGCTGGGACCCATGAGGTAGAGAATAGATGGAGGCAGGGCCAGTCAGAGGTGGTATTTACCAGTTCTCCGAACTACTCAAACTTTCTGCTACTGGTTCTCCAGAACTGGTCAGAACTTGCTGAATACCACCTCCAATACTAAGGTACTAATTGTAGTAGGATGGTCTAAATTCCTACCCTTTCTCTACTGACCAACTCTTGGATTGCTTTGGGTTAGATTTTGAATTGGATTGCTTTGGGTTAGATTTTGAATACACTATATTTGACCTAAACTATAGAAACTATATGTAACTAAGCTTATTCTTTCATACTACTCAGTTGAAAGTGTAAACGATCTGCAAACTCTAGTAATAAAAGTCAAGGAACATAGTGAAAAAAATAGGACTAACATTAAATGTAAAAAATGCCAAACTAATAACAATATATACAACTATCAGTCTTAGAACTGACAATGAAAGTATCACAAACATAAATAGCTTCTGTGTTTTACTATCAACTGACAACATCAAGGAACAAGCAGTGAAGAAATATGCTGCAGACAAGCCTTTGGTAGAACTAAGTGAAGGCCTTGGAAAAAATCATTAGATGCAGGCTGGTGTTTATAACAAACAATCACAATAGTCCACGCAATGATATTTCCTGTGACACTTTATGGAAACCAAAGATGGACTTTAAAAAAACACGAGAAAAAGACTATTAATGCTTTTGAAAGGAGTGTGGTGGATAATGTGGTTAGCATGCAAGACTGACAATTGGCAGGGTTGCATTGAGACCTGGTGCTGCCATGTGATGGAGTGAGCTCCTGTCACTTTGTTTCAGCTCTTTCCCACCCAGCAGTTTGAAAGCTGGTGACCACAAGTAGATAGATATGGTAGGTACCACTTTGGTGGGCAACATATGTGGACATGAAAGGAGTCCCCAGCCAGGCATCCCCTGGACAATAGTGATGTTATTGGCTAATCCTTTCAACCCAGAAGCACCTCAGTGCTTCTGACACTAGAGTGAGCAAATGCTTTTGGACATTGGTGTTAGACAAGATTCCTTAGAATATCATAGACAGCTAAGAAAGCAGACATCAAACAAATCAATCAAGAGTCCTCATCAAGGCACAAATAAGCAGACTCGTATTATTCTACTTTGGACACATTATGTAAAAACCTAGTGTCAGTGTTCCAAATAATGCACCCAAAGAAAAAAAAATCTAAGGCACTCAAACTTCTCAAAGAACAGTTTATTGGATACATCATATTGGCACAAACTGGTGAAAGCTGACTCTTGGGTTTCCCTTGGCTTTCACCTAATTAAAAGTAAAAGTTTTCCCTCTCCCCACCCCCAAGTCACTGGTCACATTGTCCAATCCAGGTGCTGTCCAGTCACTTGGTTTCTTGCTCTTCCTCTGGTCAGCCACCTGTGAAAATGTCCTTGGTTCCCACAGGAAGACTTTATTGTTTGGGCTACAAAACCCCATCTAACGATTTTCCTCTTCCCACTGCTGTGTGGGAGCGGGGGGGATACATTGAGCTCTATGGAAAAATGGCTGAAGCCAGGTTCACTTCAGGGTGACAACTAGCTCTGTAGAGAAGATTCTAAGGATGGGAAAGGTGAAAGCATAGAAAAGAAGCAGGCAATCAGCAGCAAGAGGAATGAATTCATTTACAGAAGCAATAGGTATTCTGTTGAAAGACCTGAAATATTAGGTCATAAATGCTTGTCATGGAGAAAATCTATGTGTTGTTAAGAGTTGACACTAACCTGATGGTATATAATAAATTCATTTTCTTTCATAATGTTGCTTCAATAAAAAGAATTGTATTTCCAATATTTTATTACGTTAGATAAAGCTGAATTTTTATTTGAAACTTCATCTCTGCTTTTAATCAGTCAGACTAATAATGAAAAATTTATATAATTCAATCATTCAATTTTACTGGTAATATGCTATTTTCCTTTCCCTCTATTATGACAGGATATAATAGATAAATGCCAATTTTATTGAAAATAACTTGAGATTGCCACAAGAATACACGAAGTAAATAATTGAAACCTGATCTATTTACAAGTGGAAGTATTATAGGTTTAGGATTAATGGCCCAACAGCATTATACACAGAAATAGATTATGTTATGATTTGAGTGCACAAGATATTAGAATAGAAAGGCAAAACATAAAGACAGTACATAATAAATAGTATTTATATGTAATACATGTTATGTTTAGTAAAGTTTATTATCGGGTAACTGTCAACACAATTGTAGCCTTTAAAATCTATGTGCATGTCCTCATCTGTACTTATTAAAATTTCCCAATTCAATCTATAGCATGCCCGGCTGAGCAATAAATGTATGTCACATGGATTTCTTCCTCTTGTCATCTCTTTCTGACCCCCTTTTAAAATCAAAGATGAGAATTATGGCAAAAGCCATGTTTTGGGCTTATGCATGGCAACTGTATGGGGTATAAAACACACATGAGTTGGGGCAAAAGAATAAAATAAGCATAGGTTTGAATGTTCTGAACATCTATACCAGAAGTGTCTACTGGAACCTCTTTGCTTTCATCAAATTGACTAAGCAAGAGTCAAATTGCAAACTCCATTCTTGCATACATGCAGGCAATGCCATGGTCCATGTTCAAAAGGGATTAATCTTGCATATCAAAGGAAATATGTTAATTTGGTCATTTGACTCTCCCAGCAAAAAACTCTGATTCACACTAAAAAAACAAGGGCTATCATGATTGCCTTTAGGTAGTCAGATACACAAAAGTGGGCAGCTTCTCTAAAAAGTCCATCCTAAACATGTCATTGTGTTTGCTTCTCCATATCATGCCCAAATGTTGAACATTTGTGTGCTATTTGCTACATGTAGACAGTAAAAATACACAAGAAAATATACTGGATTGCTTACCATATCTATATACTATACCTTCATAGGTTTGGAATTATCCTCAGTGGCTATTATAGTATTGAAAACAACAACAAAATCATGTTTATTTAATTCCTATATATGATCAGTATTTGAATACTGTAAGTAGAATAAAAAAAAGCATTCAGAACACAGCAAGTTTCTTTTGGTGATGGCAATCAGGCATTTAATGTGCCAATAAATCTTCTGAAACTGCAGGCTAGCAACTTACATAATTTATTTAAACTGGAAGCAAAAATGCCTAATTTCATATTCATGGTGATGTTTTTACACACAGTCTACTATACATGTCTTAGATAGCATTACTTTTGATCTAGAAATTCATATTAATCATAATCAATCATAGAATTGATTATTTTTCAAGTAATTTGGACATCTTTGTGGGTCTGCCCTTGAATAATTTCTGGGAGCTTCAACTGGTGCAGAATGCATCACCACAGTAGAGGTGCATGCCCCTAAAACAGCACACAAACAGCATTGGTGCCAGTTTGCTTCCTGGTACAAATCAAGACACTGGTTTTGACCCTTAGAGCCTGTCATGACATGGGGCAGGTTGTTTTAGGGACTGTGTTTTCCCAATTACATCTGCCTGTCCAGAGGTGGTATTCAGAGTGTTCTGACCAGTTCTGGACAATCAGTAGTTGAAATTTTGAGTAGTTTGGAGAACCAGTAAATACCACCTCTGACTGGCCCCACCCTCATCTGTCATCTCCTCCCGAGTCCCAGCTGATCATGATTTTGCACTAATCTTTCCCTGGAGTGGGGAGGGAAAGGAGATTTTACAGTATTCTTCCACTGTCATGGCTACCAAGCTACACCACAGCCACTAAGCCATGCTCACAGAACTGGTAGTATTTTTTTTTAATCCCACCATTTTGCCTGACCCATTAAATTCAATAGAATAGGCATATTGTAAATAATATCTGCTAAAGAGCTACATCTGTCAGGACCCCAATGACAGATCCTTTTCTACCACGAGTTTCTCCTTTTGGAACATTATTTAAATCCCACTATGGTAGGCTGAGCCTATCCTTGTTAACCTTTTGCAAATCCCTCAACACTTGGCTATGTTAGGAGGCTTGGGTTCTTGAAAGCAATGGTGAGTTCCTGAGATGACTCCACTTTTACTGTTTGTCACTCGCTCCATGTCTTTTTTATTGTAATATTAATTTTTATGATTGATAGATGATAGACAGATAGACAGACAGACTGACAGATGATAGATATAGAGATATAGATAGATACAGATGTAGATTTAGATATATATTTTATTATGCACCCCAGTCACATTTTGTGAGATGGACAGCTATATAAATATGATGAATGAATGAATGAATGAATGAATGAATGAATGAATGAATGAATGAATGAGTAAATACACTAAAATTATGAACCACTACTACTAATATGTGGACAGCTGTCTGGGGGGGCCAATTAAGGTGCCCAGTTTTGGGAACAGAGCCAAGACTATATCCCTATTCTATTGATTTTACGTTTTCCTTCATTTAGGCTAATGATTGGAAACATTGTTCCACTTTAGCACTACACAATTAAGTACTTCGGAAATGATCTACATCAACCTAGCCAGAAGGCAAGAGAGTTGGATGTGGTGGATACTGTTTTTAGGTCAGTGGATCTAATCTGTAGAAAAGAATAGCTTTTCTAATTAGCAGCTGAGATATAATCCATATTTAAGAATTCATCTTATGTCCTGAACCCGAGGTTTGCCATCAAAGGCAGCTTGCAAAGTTAAGCCCTGAGGAAATTTGAAAGAAATTAAGCCTTCAATATGTTTTCATTTAACAGTTAAACATAGTTAAGATAGCCATATAGTATTACTTATCAATAAATGAGAATATTTGTAGCTCAGGGTTGAAATGAGAGGTCTTTGGTGCTCTCTGAACTTGCTTGTTTTCTTGCAGATGTTTCATTACCCTTACTAAATAACATCATCAGTGCTAGTATTACTTATTTATTTTTAAATCCTACTGATTTATTTGGCAACTATTCTTACTTTTGCTATAGTTGTTTTCCTAAGGATAGATGGGTTATCAGTCACTGGCAATAAATATTTCAACTAATTGAACTAATAAAGTTGAGTTCATAAACTATTATTTCAGAGATAAGGACCACTTCTAGCAGTTGCCAATTGAATCTGGTAGGACTAAGTCATGTTTTCCTTGAAATATGACATGATAAATAAAATACCATTTCATGCCCTTGTTTAGTTTTGCAGTAATCAAGGTCAAAGTGAGGTCTCCATCAAATCAATATTATGTTTTCTTCTTTGATAGAATTCTACAGTTTTCTTGGCAACCTTAGGGAAATGGTTCTTATTTTCTTATTCCATGTTCTTGTGGTTTTTCAACTTGGTATTCTCTGGTTGGCTCCCATTTCACTATACAGATGAATGATTTAGGGTAGTGTTCTCCAAGCTGAGGCCTTCTAGATATGAGAGACTTCAATTTCCATAGTGGCCAGCTGTAAATTACTGACATAGTATTTTTAAAAATATGGCTGGAAATCCTGTAACTAGGGAAAAAATGCCACAAAAGTATATGCATGTTCCATATATTTTTGAATCATCCAAAATTTTGCATCGTGCAAATTGCCACTAAAGCATGCATTGGAAAAGAAATAAACAATTCCTAATTTGAATAGTGATCAGAAAGTGTTGTAGATATCGGATTAAATTCAGAATGCAATAATAGAATAAAGAATGACCAAACACCCCTTTACATTAACAGAACAATTTTTATGTTACCAGAGTCATGTTTTTGTGTACTGCACTAGGGGTTGGGGAAAAAGAGTCGAGGTGGCGCAGTGGTTAGGGTGCAGTACTGCAGGCCACTTCAGATGACTGTTATCTGCAGTTCAGCGGTTCTAATCTCACCAGCTCAAGGTTGACTCAGCCTTCCATCCTTCCGAGGTGGGTGAAATGAGGACCCAGACTGTGGGGGTGATATGCTGACTCTGCAAACCGCTTAGAGAGGGCTGAAAGCCCTATGAAGCGGTATATAAGTCTAACTGCTATTGCTACTACTAAAAAGAATAACAGCTTTTCTCAAATGCATTAAAAATTAAACACAACGTCAACAAGCTAAAAGGTAAGATTAAGCTGCTATGTTTATCCAACCACCATCTCATACTTGTCTCCCATCATTAAATACAATGAAAATGCCACAAAGGAAAATTTATCATTTGCTAATGAAACTCAGGTAAAGAGGAAGATAACCTACCACAGATGCTTATATAATTGCATTGTAACTTTGGAGACAGTTGGAAAGGACTGGGAACCCTTTATACCTTTTGCCATACAGGTCTATCTGAAAAAAAAAGCAATACATATCAGTTAAATCAAGTATACCACCTTCAAGTAAGTTTCTTGGATGAGCATGGATTGAAATCAAAATCATTATGTTTATACATTATGAAAATAAAGATGAAAATATTTAATTATGGCTGATACCTGGTTTAAGCGGCCAAGAAACAGGTATGAAAACAGCATCCTCTTCTTCCCATTATAGCCACAGGTTGAGTCATTTTGGTGCTAATCTTCATGGCTAATGTAAAGTCAGTCTAGACTGGGCCTGAAAACCCAATAACAATAGCACTTAGTCTTATATACCGCTTCACAGTGCTTTTACAGTCCTCTCTAAGTGATTTACAGAGCCAGAATATTGAGCCCAACAATCTGGACCCCACCTCGGAAAGATGGAAGGCTCAGTCAACCTTGAGTCTTGTGAGATTTGATCTGCCAAACTGCTGGCAGCCGGTGATCAGCAGAAGTAGCTTGCAGTACTGCACTCTAACTACTGCGCCACCGCTGCTCTTATGTTCAGATTGTGGTGCCAAAGGGCAGTGTTTGAAAAGCAGTCCTCAGATTAACCAGACTGTGCTTCAGTAAAGAACATTGTTACATATGGTATCATTTAAGAAATAAGTAGTTTTCAATGCATGGACAGCTGCTCAACCCATCTGCGCCTAGCTGCCATTAATTGGGTTTTATGTTAAAACATCTTTGTGGTAAATTGCCTTAAAAATATAATTGGAGTAGGTGTTGCTCTTGTGACAGGTGTGTTATAAACCAGCATGTTTCTTCATATCCTGACCATAGAGACAACCACTTTACTGACTTTCTGTTCTGCTATCTCACATACCTGAGAGATATTAAGAAAAAATAAGACATGATTAAAATAGTTCTGTATTTTTGATTTTCCATCTAACACCTTTTATGTTCTTCTGAAGCCAATGTAGTTCCATTACTGACAATAAAACTAAGCAACTTCATGTATACTGAATTTGATTTTCAGAACTGCGTGAGGTATTGTTTCAATTACAAAAAAAAAAAAAAAACAACAGAAAAAACCCTCCTTCTTTGGAAAGTTGTAGTTTAGGCATTTTTTTAAATAAAAAAATAGTCTTTTGGCATTCCTGCTACTCTGCCAGAGCCAAAAATAGGAATAGGATAGAACATGATATTTTGTATTTTGCTTTTGCTATTCTCTCAAGCTCATATTTTGCCACTGAAACCTTATGAAAAAGATTTGGCAAAAGTTGGCATTAGTACATAGGACTGAAACTGTGTTTGATACCCTGAGGGGTCTTGTCTCCTAAGGCCAAACTAAGAAATACATCCAAATTGTGGCTGAGACCTTATTGAGCCTGAAGCAATGTTTGTCTCTGTTAGGACCATGCTCTAAATAGTTGGGACCATTTCAAAAATGGGAGGCATCTTTAGCCATTGAGTAGTCATATGTTCTAGGATCTTTGTGATGTTTTCATTACTAAATAATGAAAAAGTAATTATGTTCCATTGGTGGATTATGTGGATTACACCAAGAGGTATTTTGTATGATGCCAAATAGAACTATATCACTTTTCAAACTTGAATCCCATCATGAAGCACAAAAGACATGCACAATTCTTTCACAGAATGGATTTGTAAAATTCTTGTGATTAAATATGAGATGAACATATTTTGATGATGTTTTTCCCTTGGTTTCCCCCCCCCACCCTTTGTCATAGCTGAAGTATTTTACTTGATAATAAAGTCTATTTTGTGTACAAGAAGAAAACTAGTGGAGCACTCTAGTGGTTTCTAACAAAAAATACCATTTTTGATAAGCCAGAACTTGAATATGTAAGATGTTTCTAATAATAAAATGCTGTTTTTAATAAGAAAGTCCATTGATTTGACCAGTTTTTGAAAAATAAATACTGATTTTAGCAACAAAATAGTTTAACTGGAGTTCTGAGACAAGACATAAAAATAAAATGTTTTGGATAAACATGACCTGACATGACCTTTTACTTCATCCCACTTAAGCTGCTTTTGGAAATAAAATAAGTGTTTATAATCAGATTGCAGTCATTTAATAGTTTGAACAAAACAATGAGACTTTTTATGCCATCTCCATTACCTTCTCAAGATATCAGTTGCTAAGGAAAACCCATCCAATTTTTAGGTTACCTCAGGTCTTCTGACATTTCATGGTCAAGGTTTTTTTGTTCTTTATCTGGATCACCGCAACCCACATATTTCTGATTCTGTTGATCATAATCATCTAACAAAGGAATTCCTGTAGGTCTTACATGTTAATCGTAAAGGAAAATCCAAAAAATTAGATTGATTTAATTTTACTTCAAAGTCTTTATCTACCAAAGATGCTTTTTCAGGAGACAACTGGACTTTCTTGTTTTTTCTTTGAAGACATTTCGCTTCTCATCCAAGAAGCTTCTTCATCTTTGACAGAATAGTGGGGGATGGAAGGATTTATATTCCTTGCATACAGCTGGTCATTTGCACCTTTTAGAGGGTCGTTGAAGCACTTGGAGGTTTATCTGTGTCCTCAGGGTCACCTGAGCAGTGCTCAGTGCAGAGCAGTCACCTGGTTCCTGTAGTCTGCAATTTTTATTTATAAATCCTTTTCTACTCCCATTCCTCACTATCCTGTCAGAGCTGAAGAAGCTTCTTGGAGGTGATTATTACAATTTACAAGAAAAAAAACTCCAATGAAAGCTTTAGTAATACTTACAAAGTAGGATTAGTCCATGTATGCCTAAAGTGGTGAGTTTTGTATGTATATACTGTATTGCCTTTGAATCAGTGTTGACTCCTAGAGGCCTCTTAAATAAATCCCTATATTTTCATGGTAAGATTTCAGAGGTGGTTTGCCATTGTCTTCTTCCTAAAGCTGAAAGAGAGTGTCAGCCAGTTGACTTTGTGCATATGACATCTTAGAACTCACATTTTCCTGTTTCTAACCCGATGGCTTAATCACTTCACTAAATTGGCTCTAATCAAGTTATTATTAACTGTATTTATTACCCATAGTTTGGAGGCCCAACCTTTTCCATGTCAGCCAGGAGGGTTGCCATATAAAAGAGAAAAGCATAAACATTCATTATGTTATTCTTTAGAATTTAAATGGAGTGTTGAGGGAGATCAAGAGAAAGTTATCTAAGGCTCTGAGACTGAAGAGCAAACATTTTGTCTCATTAATTTTTAACGCTGCTAATAACATTAATGATTTATGCTTGCTGCATTTAATCAATTAATAAAACATTGACAATGGATGTACCAAATAATCACTTAACATAATTTGAAGAGTGAGAAGGGCTGACGTCCTGACACAGGAATGCAAACATATGAATGTAAGATGATAAGAAGCATATACCAAATGAAGTCAAAAGCTTACTCTACCACCCTCTTTCATTCAGAGACTGATCAGCTACTGATAGTAATCCACCAAGCAATTGATTTCACTCAAGTATCTCTAGGGACTTACAAGTGGCATGGTGGCCTAGAGGTGAAGATGCTCACCTGACAATTGGGAGGCTGAGAGTCGAGATATGTTTTTCTATTAGGAGCAAAGAGACAATATCTGATGTGAATTCTGTATAGGTATCAGTAAAAGCATGTGGCTGGTAAACACTCAACTCCATTCAATCACCTAGACTCTACTCCAATAAAAAAATGGGATTACAGGGTCATAAAAAGAAAAAAAATATCTAGGGACTTACAAACTGTTTCAGAAGCTACCACTTGTGCCTTTGGAGCACCTTCTTATATTTTAACTTTCTTTCCAAGAACCTCTTTGGGTATGACTAAATCATCTCAATAGGCAGTATTTGTTTCTAGAGTTACAACTTTCTTTCCAAGAACCTTGTAACTCTAGAAACAAATACTGCATGTTGAGATGATTTAGTCATAGCCAAAGAATGAACAATTATCAAAGTGCAAAGCCAATATATGAAGAAAAGTGTGGGAGGAAAGAAAAAATCCAATAAAATTATGGTTGGGTAAAATTGATAGGACTGTATGAAACAATGTATGTGTCAGGCCTGCAGTTATCTTCGTTTTAGGATCTTTGGCCTGCCACACCCTCTATTATTTTACTTTGCTGTTTCATTAATGTAGTAATTGGGAGGAGGAATACTAAAGAGTAGAATTGTAGAATGTGTTGTTGTCATTCCTTTCTAGAAGCCCAAGTCATCTTTTGTCTCTGTACCCCTGCACCTGACCGGAACTAGATGATTGGAAATGCCAGCATAGCAGAGGAAGATTGGACCATGTGATGGATTTGTGGAGTGGGGACAAGATCATGAACTTTCAACTGGGTGGAAATCCCAGGAAGCTTTCAGATACAGGATTCCACAGTTGTGCCAACATGTCTGTCTTATTAAATTGGAACTTTAAGGATAGCTCAGCCTTGCACTCTGATTTAATTCTGAATGATATTTGGAACACTGGCATTTCCACCCATCAAGTTCGGTGAGGTGCAGAGGTGCAGAGACAAAAGATGTCCTTGGGCTTCTGGAAAGGAATGACAACAACACATTCTACAATTCTACTCTTTACTATTCTCCCTCCCAATTACTACACTAATGAAACAGCATAGTAAAATAATAGAGAGTATGGCAGGCCAAAGATCCTAAAAGGAACGTAATTACAGGCCTGACAGGCGGCCTCTCCTCAGAAGAAAAATGTTTCCTGAAAAGAGAATAACATAAAAAGTTAACAACAAAATTAACCACCTCTCCCCCCCCTCAGGGGGACCCTTTGGCTTATCGGGAAACGTCTCATGGAATTGTTCTACTAACTTCTCCACTTTTAGGTTCCAGCTTTTCACCCAAGTAGCTTCGGACAATGCACTAAATACTGCAAGCGACCCCTATACAGCCTGGAGTCTACAATTTTTCCACCTCAGATTGTGTTTCCCCTTCTATCACTACAGGAAGTTGGAAAGCTTGGGTGGATGGTCTTATGCTGGACCCAATTACTGGCTTCAACAAGCTACAATGAAATTCTGGGTCAATTTTCCCTAGACTTCTGGGTAGACTGAGTTGAACTGTAATTGGGTTAACTATTTTCACTATTGGGAATGGACCTAGAAATTTTGGACCAAATTTCTGGCTAGGCATTCTTAATCTTATATATTTGATAGATACAAAAATTTGTCCCCCACATGAAAGGTGGGTTGGAGCGAGTGATGTTTATCATCTTGCTTCTTGTAGGCTTCTGCCCCATCTACTAGAGCCTTCGTCGTATTTTCCCATCCTTTCTTTAGAGTGTCCATCCATTCATTCAGAGACACGGAGGAAGGGGGTTCTCTAGGCAGTTTAGGCACGAGATCAAATTCCATGCCCTGGTAATCTGGAAAGGAGTTAATTAAGTGCTGCTGTGGACTGAATCGTTGTATGCCGCTTCAGCGAAGGGTAGCAAGTCCGACCAGTTGTCTTGCTGATAGTCCACATAACACCAGATGTATTGTTCCACCACTGCATTGGCCCTCTCTGCTGCACGATTCATGCTGGGATGAACCTCTGAGCTCAGTTCTTGTGTGGACCCAATAGATCTCAGGACCTCTCTCCAGAACTTGACTGTGAACTGGACTCTGCGATCTGAAATGATCCTCTTGGGCACTCCGTGCAGGTGATAAATGTGTTTCACAAACATTTTTGCTAATTTCTTTGCGGACGGCAGCCCTGAGCAAGCGATGAACTGTGCCTGCTTGGAAACCAAATCAATAATTATCCAGATTATTCTATTCCCACTGCTGTCTGGGAATTCGACGATGAAGTCCATTGCGACCTCTTCCCATGATTGGTTAGGTCTGGCCACTCATTGTAGTAGTTCAGGGGACTTCTCCGGCAGTGTTTTCATTGTTGCACAAGTAGCACAGCTTTTTACGTAATCTCCTGTTTTCATCTTTGGCCACCAAAATTGATGCCTGGCAAGGTGAAACGTTTTTAGGAATCCAAAGTGGCCTCCTAGTTCCACCTCATGACTTTGCTGTAAAACTTCCAGCCTCAATCCCGCGGGGATGTACAGTTTG
Organism: Thamnophis sirtalis; assembly: GCF_051295495.1. Lineage (NCBI taxonomy): Eukaryota > Metazoa > Chordata > Lepidosauria > Squamata > Natricidae > Thamnophis > Thamnophis sirtalis. The sequence continues at coordinate 90,142,634 of NW_028261381.1, forward strand.
GACCCCTTCCAGGCTAATCCATATTCCATTGTTAGGCTATCCTGGTTATTGTTGAGCCACTGGTCTGTTGGGAGCACCAATTTCAGAGCTGTCATCAGCTTATTCTGGCTTCCGTTAGTGACTTGGACTGTCTTTTGGTGGGAGGAAGAAATGATGGGGTGAACAACCTCTCCCTTCTTACTGTCGTACTGCGGTTTTCTCAACAAAACATCCCCCAACAAGGTTTTTGGTACTTGTTGGATCTCTGGGGTTTTTGTCTCTGCTGCAGGTGCTGCAGGTTCTGGGCTCTTGGGTTCAATCATCCCTGGGTGGCCCTTTTCCTCCACTGGTGGTAGTGGCCCAAACTCAATCATCAATTTCCTACCACCGTCTTTCCACTTTATCATAGGCTTCCACTTGTCAAGCCATGCAAGCCCCAAGATAATATATTCCGGCATCTCTGGAGCCACAATGAATCTGAGAAACTCTTAGTGGCAGCCCATTTGTAACTTTACCAGTTCAGTTATTAGCGTGGCTGGGGCCTCTCCAATTAGTGTTCCATCTACCTGTTCAACCCGAATGGGACAGGCTAGAGGTCTTGAGCGTATGTCCAGCTGCTTTACAATCAACATGCTAATTAAGCTTTGGGTGCAGCCGGTATCCGCAACTTCCCCTTCTATCCCCATTTTGGCTACTTGGAGGTTGACTTGGAAGGCGAAGGGGCGGATGAGTGCACTAACCATTGGGTCATCTTTGGCATTTCCCTCCTCCGAGGCCTCCCCATTGGTAGGACTCTTCATCACCTTAGGTTGGGGATCCTCTTCCAGAGGTTGTTGGCCCAGATGACTCTTTTCTGGTGGCATCTTGGGCCTTCTCTTTACTGCTGTGATGGTTGGTGTGCACGTTTGTGGCATTGGGGCAGGAGCCAAGCACTCTGATGTTCTGTGGCCAAGTTGACAGCAATGGTGGCATTTTATTGGCCCCCAGGAGGAAGGAACCTAGTTACATCTCTAAACTTAGGAACTGCCTTATCACATTGTTCCACTATCCATTCGGCAGCTTCTGCCTCATTCATCCCTTCTTCCATTGTCAATAACTCTTCTCTGTAGGAAAGTGAGGTAAGAACCTGTTGGGGCATTGCAGGTGCACATTGTTCCACAATCCATCCTGCAGGTTCCCCCCTCATTCATCCCTTCTTCCATTGTCAAGAACTCTTCTCTGTAGGAAGGTGGGGTAAGAACCTGTTGGGCATTGCAGGTGGGACTGGATTTGGTGGAGGGCTAAATCCCTGGGTTGGCCACTGCCCAGTTATCTGTCGTGGTGCCATCTGCTGAGGGAGAGCAGGTGCCCATTGGCATCTGTCCCATCCATGACCTGGGAAGAAAGCCCAATTTGGTGTGCTTGATTCACAAGCTGCAGCCCAATTTCCGGTGGCTGGCTAGTGAAAGATGCTGGCCAAATCCCTGCTTGGTGGCTGGGTTGAAATTCCCATTTAAATACGGAATCTGTCTTTAACTCAGTTGCAGGGTAATGGGTCGTTTCATTTATCGCTGTTTGAAAGGAGTCAAAATCTCCACTCCAGTTTTTTTCCAAGCTTTGGCTGGGGATGGAGGGGGAGCATGCACTCGCGTTTAGCTGTAAAAGTTGGTCTGGGATTCCAAACATCTTGTCACTTCCATCCGTGTGTGTATAATCTTTCCTCCACTGCATTCTTCCAGATGCTTTAAATCTTCAAACAGAATTTCTTTTGCACTTTGAAGATTTACAGAGAAGTGTCTCATCTCAGCTTCTTATCTCAAAAGGGTTTTTTTTAATTGTTTGCTGATATTTTACGCTGACCCAGTCAGCGTTGGGAGTCAGCACCCCTCACAGCTTCCCAGGTCAGGATAGCTGATGAAGTAAATTTAAGGGAGATTCGGGATAATGTCAGCATTCTAAATATCATTCAGAATTAAATCAGAGTCCAAGGCAAAGCTATCCTTAAAGTTCCAATTTAATAAGACAGACCTGTTGGCACAACTGTGGAATCCCGAATCTGAAAGCTTCCTGGAATTTCCACCCAGGTGAAAGTTCATGATCTTGTCCCCAAACCCACAAATCTGTCACATGGCCCAATCTTCCTCTGCCATGCTGGCATTTCCACCCATCAAGTTTGGTCAGGTGCAGGGGTGCAGAGACAAAAGATGACTTGGGCTTCTAGAAAGGAGTGACAACAACACATTCTACAATTCTACTCTTTAATATTCCCCCTCCCAATTACTACATTACTAATGAAGCAGCATAGTAAAATAATAGAGTGTGGCAGGCCAAAGATCCCAAAAGGAATATAACTGGAGGCCTGACAATATGGGCATATTTGAGGCAAGACTGGTTTTCAAGGATATAAAAGGTGTAACAAATTTGTTTCAAAAACAGTTCTTTTCTTACCCCTTACCTCCTCTCTTGAATTTTTTCTGCTCACTAGCTTCTTTTTCCATGCATAATGTTATTTATCCTGAAAGGGAATAGCCTCAGGGTTAGGGATTTTTTCTGTGAAAATACTAAAGAAAATGAATATAAATATCTACCCAACTCAAAAAACCTATTTTGGCTTGAATACACCCATACACAAAAAGATGAGCCAAAGTTTCAGCTTGTCCTCTTTGGTAATTTCTCTAACCATGTCTCTGTCATTTTTACAGCCCCTTTCTCCAAACTACTATAATTAATCTAAAAAAACAGATAAACAAACCGCTATTCTCTATCCTTGAAACATGAACCACAATTGAAAGTCAAATAGCGTCCAAGATATTGGACATTTCTATTAGAATTATCAATTTCTGTTAGGGTTATGAAATACATTTGCAGAATGCATTGACATGATTCATAGTTTCCTGTGCATGCATGCACAGCCAGTTTCATTTCATTGATATCCTAGAGGAAGGGTGGTTTGTCACATGCACACAAACATATAATTGTTTAACCCTCAAAGCATCTAGGTCATCTAGAGGACAATTTCATTGGTGCTTTCAAAAATTTTTTAGTTGCACCATGTTTTGTAGATAATCCTTTCAAACATTTTGCATAGTTTTAATTGTCACTATAAGCTTTTGTAGAGTAATCCTAATTAGTCAATGTGGTGGAAAATTTAGATGAAGACTAGGAAGTTTATGTATTACATTGCAATATATATTGCAATATTGTTGAGTGATTAAGGTACTAGCTAGAACTGAAAAGATCCAGGCTCAATTACAGAATCAGCTACAGTTGACAATTTACTGTTGCTGTTCTGAGAATAAAATTGGGGAAAGGAATGCAATGTGTGCTACATGTATTCCTAAAGGAGAAGTAGTTTCAAAACTAGGGAAATCAATACATACTTTCAATCAATAGAGAATTGCATTGTGGACTGTTTTAATCTAACATGAATGAAGGTGGATATACGTGTCCCAGGATAATATTGCAGGATCCAATCTGGGTCAGTCACCGACACCCAGATTGTTTAGTTTTCCAAGCTTTCAGTGTCATGCTAGAGTCCATCTTCAGGAAACTTCTCTCTGTGGTTTGGGCTATTCTCTGTGTGGTATTTATATGGTGCCTGTTGTTTTAATCTAGTTGTCCCCTCACCATTTTCATATTAAACTAAATATTATAGTAATGAACTTTGGAGTGGGTGGATGGGTGGAAAGCCAAGTTGTCTCCTCACCATTTTCATATTAAACTAAATATTATAGTAATGAACAGTTTGGGGTGGGTGGATGGGTGGAAATCCATGGAGGAAAAGTGAAGAAACAAACACCACAACTATATTAAACCTTTAAAGCATGTTTTGTGTCCTTTTTAAGACAATAAAGTCTCTTTCTCATGTTTTTAACTTTCCCCACTGTTTCATGTAACAAAATGAAATTCAGAAAAGAAAAGTCTTACACTTAGGCAAGAAAAACCAAAAGTACACACATATATATTAGGTGAAACCTGGCTTAATAGCAATAACTATATGAGGGATCTTGGAGTCCTACTTGACAATCAATTAAATGTGAGCCAGCAGTGTGTATCAGCAGCCAAAAAAAGCCAATGCAATCCTGTGTTGCATTAATAGAAGGATTGAATCAAGATCACATGAGGTACTAGGTGCTGTATTAAGCCTTAGTAAAGCCACACCTTGAATACTGCATCCAGTTTTGATCACAACATTATAAAAAGATGTTGAGATTCTAGAAAGAGGGCAGAGAAGAGCAACAAAGATGATTAGGGGTCTGGAGGCTAAAACATATGAAGAAAGGTTGCAAGAACTAGGCATGGCTAGTCTAATGGAGTGGAGGACCAGGGGTGACATGATAGCAGGGTTTCAATACTTGAAGGGCTTTCATGGATAGGGGAAGCAGCCTATTTTTCAAATTATCCAAAGACCAGACAAGGAACAATGGATGGAAACTGATCAAGGAGAGATTCAACCTAAAAATAAGGAGAAATTTTCTGACAGTAAAAACAATCAACCAATGGAACAGCTTTCCTTCAGAAATTGTGGATGCTTCATCACTGGAGGCTTTCAAATGCACAGCCACTTGTCAGAAATGGTAGAATCTCCTGCTTGATCAGGGGGTTGAACTAGAGCATCTTCAAGGTCCCTTCCAACTTTGTTATTCCCTTCTGGAGGCCAAAGCTAAATTCTTCTATGTACTATTAAGCAAAATGTTAAATGATAAAATGGAGAGAATTTATCCACCAATTGAGATAAAATATTACTACATAAGTTGCACTTCTTGTTATACTTTTCACTTCCTTACATTCACAGCAATGATACACATAAGATGGATGGTCTGTTTAGGAATAGATTTGACAGAAATATATATGGGGATATTACTTTAAGAATCTTGGTCTTAGATGAGGAATATTATTAGCTTGCTAGTACCATATGTTATTGGCTGGTTGTAATTTATATATTTATATATTCTCAGAAGATATATATTCTGAGTCATCATAGAAGATGAAACTTCTAGAATGGATATCTGAAATTTGCTCAGAAAACTAAAGTCAACAGTATTCTACTATAAGACATTCTGCTCACCCCCACCGATCACCATGTAGAATCATAGGCCATGGTGTCAGCCCCAATACTCAAAGGAGGAATCTAAATTAAGGCATTTCCTGACAGATGGTGCTGTAGTCTCTGCTTGATTATATCCACTGAGGGATAAACCACCAGCTCTCTAGGCACTGTCAAATTGCTATTATGGGATAGTAAATTTCTTTCTTTCTTTCTTTCTTTCTGATATTTGGTTGGAAATTCCATTGTCTAACTTAGATCCTTTATTCTGTTTCCTGCATTCTCTGAAGATAAAGAACAAATTCTTCTGTTCTGCTGTATCAGGTGCTTGGAAAACAGTTTTATTATCCTGCTCAGTCATCTTGTCTACCCTATATGGAGTTGCTGTTCTGTGTCCTGTCCTGTTCTGTAGTGTTCCTTTTAATTCTTTTGAGAGTGAAGAACCATTTTCTTCTTCATGTCCCTTTATCCAAATGTAAATGGTACAAAATATATTTTAAAGCTCTTCTTTTCGGTTGCAACACTCATCCACTGGGCTCAATCCTTTTGCTTGATTATTTTTTTCTATAGAGCTGGTTCCTTTGTCATCTCCCACTGTGGTGTAATTTGATAGCTCTTCATTTTTTTTCTCCCAGCTAAAAAATGGATACAGGTAGTCCTAGATTTAAAGCAATTTGTTTAGTGACCGTTCAAACTTACAACGGCACTGAGAAAGTGACTTGTGACTGTTTTTCACACCCATGACCGTTGAAACATTCCCATGGTGGACCTGCCAAAAGGTTAAGGCATTTTGGATAAAAATATGGTGGATTATGCAAAATATCTTTAAAAGAAGGATAAAGTTTACTCCTCAGTTATTTTTACTAGGTATATGTACTGACTTTACAGTGGTAGAGACTAACTTGATTCTGCACCTAATAACGGCAGCAAGACTGTTGGTGGCGCAATACTGGAAGAAGGAAGACTTGCCTACAATCCAAAAATGGACATTGAAAGTCACAAACTTAGCCGAGATGGCTAAAATATCGGCATATCTTAAAGATCACTCAAATGAGAGATATAAACGAGACTGGAAAAAATGGATTGACTATATACAAAATAAATATGGGACCAAGAAATTCCAGTTAGCCTATGCTTAAGATCAGAAATGATTTAAATTGTTTAAAGTTAGTTCAGCAAGAAGAAGCTAAGGTCAATGTAGAATGTCATTAATTTCTTTATTTCTTTTTTCTCAATAGATTTTAGACTGTGTTTGTTAAAAATCCATACCGTGTACGGGTTCTGGGAAGTTAGGGGGGAAGAGAAGGGGGATGGGGGTGGAGGGAGGGAGGGGCATACAAAAAAATTGTACTTCGATGTTTTAATGATTGACGAATGATGAAATATTTGTGTTTTAAAAGAAATAAAACCTTTGAAACGAAACATTCCCATGGTCACGTGATCAAAATTCAGATGCTCGGCAACTGGTTAATAATTATGTTGGTTGCAGTATCCTAGGATCATGTGAACAGCTTTTGCGATCTGCTGACCAGCAAAGTCATTGGTGAATACAGATTCATTTAACAATTATATTATAAACTTAACAGCTGCACTGATTCATTTAACAACCATGTCAAAAACAATTGTAAAATGGGGCAAAACGTTTTAAACAAAATTTAACAACATAAATTTTGGGCTCCATTTTGGTTGTAAGTCAAAAACTAGCTATGTTAACTGGCCTAATCCTGTCAAGCACTACTGCAACCCTGCATTTGTTGCAAATATATACTCTACTGCATTCAGGCAAAAATGTAAAAAATAGGCTTTGAAATTACAGCTGCATGCCATTCATCTTCATTTCCATTTCTTAAGACATTACTAGGAGAAAGAGTGGGTTGGATTTTATTTCTTCATACAGGTATTCCCTTCTCCAGTTTTCAGTTTAGCCACGTATAGGAGAAAATTTAATAGAATCCCTGCCTCAAAACTCTATTTTCAAATGCCTGTTGGCTCTGTCTTTTATTCCATCTACTTTCTCCATAACACCCTCTGCTTTCTCAGCAGGAAATAGTGATTTAAATATGCAGAGTGAGTACCCACAATTTTGAAGATAAACTACTTGCAATTGGCAGCTATACGGGAGATTATCTTTTCACCCCTCCTAGTTCAACACAGTTTCTCAGAATATGTAGCTTCTGTCTTCCTTGTCTCTACCTCCTTTAGAATTAGGCTGCCAAACTCCTGTTTGTACTATAGATTTCCCTATTTGCTCACTCAGTTCACATAATAGATACACTCTGTTTTTAAATGGCTAAACTGTAGTAACATAATTTAGTTTTACTGTGGGTTTTATACATGTAAATTATCCATAATCTGTAAAATATGTTTATTCAATTAAATTCAATTAATACTATGCCTGTCTATTATGTTTCTCACTTATCTCTTTGCATATATATATATATATATATATATATATATATATATATATATATATATATATATATATATATATATATATATATATATATATATATATATATATATATATAGTCACAACCCCTGGTATGCCCAAATATGGGAGGAAGATCACACTTCCATTCTCTGTCCTTCGGCTCGTCACAAGAGACCATCCAGACAGAAACCCAATATTTTTTTTATTTTTTACTGTTGCCTTTTTGTTACATTTGTTATAATTGTGCTGATAAATAAATAAAGGGAGACTAGTATAGATCTATTTCAAGCTATTTACCTCTCATCAGCTAGCCATACCCTTGCTGGGAATCGAACCTGTGCTCTATTGCCTCTTAGGCAGATGTGTTAACCATTGAGCTACAGAGCTTGACTCCTTATCAGCCAGGCCAGGGTTAAAGGTATATATTTAAAGTCACAACCACTGGTATGCCCAAATATGGGAGGAAGATCACACTTCCATTCTCTGTCCTTCAGCTCGTCACAAGAGACCATCCAGACAGAAACCCAATATTTTTTTTACTGTTACCTTTTTGTTACATTTGTTATATTTGTGCTGATAAATAAATAAAGGGAGACTAGTATAGATCTATTTCAAGCTATTTAGCTCTTATCAGCTAGCCATACCCTTGCTGGGAATCGAACCTGTGCTCTATTGCCTCTTAGGCAGATGTGTTAACCATTGAGCTACAGAGCTTGACTCCTTATCAGCCAGGCCAGGGTGAAAGGTATTTATTTAAAGTCACAACCCCTGGTATGCCCAAATATGGGAGGAAGATCACACTTCCATTCTCTGTCCTTCAGCTCGTCACAAGAGACCATCCAGACAGAAACCCAATATTTTTACTGTTGCCTTTGTTATATTTGTGTTTTATTTGTGCTAATAAATAAATAAAGGGAGACTAGTATAGATCTATTTCAAGCTATTTAGCTCTCATCAGCTAGCCATACCCTTACTGGGATTTGAACCTGAACTATATTACATATTAGGCAGACGTCTTAGCCATTAAGGTACAGGCTCTGATCTGTTATCAGCTGAGCCAGGGAGAGAGGTATATATTTAAAGTCACAACCCCTGGTATGCCCCAATTATGGGAGGAAGCTAACTGCTTCCATTCTCTGTCAATCGGCTCGTCACAAGAGTCCATCACGACATGACAAGCTGATTGACAGAGAATGGAAGCAGTTAGCTTCCTCCCATAATTGGGGCATACCAGGGGTTGTGATTTTAAATATAGTAGATCTATGGTAGATCTGATATGAATGAAAGAATATAACAGCATTTTTATCCTTGAATATGTACAGCAGAGAACATCATCTCTAAATTATTCCTGTGAACTTGCTATTCAGGACATAGAGTGTCTATGAATCACATTCCCAGATGAGGAAGTTCTGATATATTTTTTAAAATTCACATTCTACCTGATATTGTGTTAACATTTTTAGTTATGTGTTCCTCTTTCCATTTTTTTGTACTTGTCCTTTTTGACAATTTGAAATTAAGGAGAAACTTTCTAACAGAACAATTAACTAGTGAAAGAGCTTGCTTTCAAAAGTTGTAGGTTCTCCATCACTGGAGGTCTTTAAGAAGAGACTGGACAGCCACTTGTCTGAAATGCTGTAAGGTGTCTTGCTTGAGCAGGGGGTTGGACTAGAGACCTCCAAGGTCCTTTTCAGCTCTATTCTGATTGATTGATTGATTTTAATAGGTCAATAGACTAATTTGAGCTTTTTCTTATGATATGTTTTCTTATGAGTACAAAAGAGATGAGGTGATTGAGAAGGAAAAAAGGGCCACAAAATGGTAAATGCTGAAATGTATCTTTGGGACTGAATGGTGCCTAACCACAATATTTGTTCAAACTCAGCCAGGCAGTGGATATTTGTTTTTAAAAAAACAATCTCATTGGATAAATGCATACCATCAATGTCCTTCCCCCCACTATTAAAAACTTGTTTTGCTTTTAAATCAATTCCTCCCATCCATGTTCTGTACACAGTGGGGAATAACTCTGCATTTGAAAGAATGAGTGTAGCATTGTTACTTCTGTTGCCTTCTCCTCCATTGGTATTGTTGTTTCCCTTTATACACAGCACACATGCTATTGAAACCCAGATATATTACCAGTAGTTAGGTAGTAAAAAAAACCAGAATATTTGCCATCATCTATTTTCTTAAACAAGCATATCAGTAGACATCTAACAATGAGAGCCATTATCTGAAATTGCTCAATTTAGATTTCATTTTTGAAATTATTGTCCATAGCCTGTGATATATCGCTCTTGTCTGAGATAAATTTCTAATGATACCCAACTAACTTGATGTCTGGAAAGAGTATTTGATGTTACAGTCTCAATATGTGCATGTGGTGGAGCTGAGGGCCTTTTGATTCCTGCGGTTCTCCTTCACAGCATGGTCTTCATGTAGAATCTAAGAGAGCAACAGAAGGTGGATGGACCTGGAGACACAGAGAGTGAATAGTATGACAGCTATTCACTCCCCACTAAATCCTTTCATGTGTTCAGTGAATATGTGAACAGGACTATAATGTATTGCCAATCCAGATTGCCAACAGTTACTTATGTGTAATAATTGTTTTTCAAGCTTATCTATGTATATATATAACCCACTGTTTAAACCCTCTGTTTAACCCACAGAGATATTTTTAAAAAAGGGAGAAAAAAGGAGTTTCTTTTCTGTTTTCAATCATTATCATCTAATTGGTGCAGATTGTAGAACTTCTTCTCTCTTCTTGACTGATTTTTAATTAGCTGAATTATGATGGACACACACACACACACACTCACACACACACACACACACTTCCCTGAAGCAAGGAGACCAGGTTCATCTTTTTTTGGCTAAAAAACAAAATGAAAAAATAACCTTTGACCACATCTGGGCTCCCTTAGGAGCATGTTAATTTTTTTAAAAAAAATAACAATTTCTCCAAGCATTAAATAATCAATGTAGGAAGAAAAATACTAAGAAGCAAAGGAAACTAACATCTAATTCTAACACTCTTTTTAAAATGTGCAATTTTTATTTTTTAGGGTTAACTACTTATTGCAAATTCTCAGTCACGTATACATATAAAATGAGCCAAACTATTTTGACTGCCCTGTTCGCTTATAAATCCATGTACATAATTCTGCAAAGCAGTGAGACCTTTGCAGTTTAATAACAGATCATCCTAAAAGAATGACATTATTGCAATCTTACAACATGCCAGTGCTTTTGAAGTCTAAATTATTTTGCTTCCTGAAACAGCTTTAATCCTTCCGCAGATATTCCAGCCCTGTATAAAATTCTCATTACCCCTCAACCTACCTATGATCCTGTCTTGCTATAAAAAGGGTCAGATTAAACTGAACCGTAACTATGTCAAAATAATGCCACTAAGGCCGGCAAACCAGAAATAGAAACTAATTATAATGTTGTAGTTCAGACTTATTAACATATGCAGATTTTCCCAAACCAAATCTCACAGGTCATTGTACCTAATAAGATTGCATGTATTTGTTGACAAATATAGACTTTGAAGGCAAAGAAAAAGCAGGAAATAGCACTGAGACAAAGAACGTGAACAATATGTTTTCATTTACAATTAAGTACTAAGAATACTTGAAAATAAAATGAACATTTAACAAGTATTTGGTAGACCTCTAGTTTCTGCATAATTCTATATCTTCCAATCAATTCCTTCCACGGGGATTATTACCTTGTAATCACTATTCTAGAAACTGAGAATTTGGTAGATTTAAACTGTTTGACTACTCACTCAGTATGCAGGTCATGCTCAGTCAAAAGTATGACTGATATAGCTGCCGTTTTACTTAGGTGCCACCTTCTTTAATTATCAATCAGAATGTCTGGGTATATACAATGCCTTGAGAATAGCTGAAGACAAAGTAGTTAATCAGAGTCTTCCTGGGTGAGAAGGGTATACAGGCTGCTCATTAATAAGCTCAGTTATTCGTTCTCTTCACATTAGTAAAGCTACATTACAGCGATTTAGATGAATTAACCATGATGTTAAGGAGACTGTGCTTTCCTCAGTTTTTGAGAGATCTTAAATTAGGATATATTTAATGTTAGTAAGGCAGTGCCTGCCGCTTAATTCACAAAAAAGCAAAACAATGCCAAACATATACATTAGATAAGAAACAAAACTGATTTTTAAAAAATGATATAAGCCCCAAAACAAGAGAGTGTGATACAATGGAGTTCAGTCCTTGGTTTGCTTACACTTAATGGACAGAATCTTGCTAAACTAACTTCTAATCTATTAGATACATCCCGAGAGATTCTAAGGAGTTGTTACCCTGAATTTTCTCCTCCCACACCCACCTTGGGTCTGTGTAGTCTCTTAATCTGGGTCTCTTTCAGGGAAAGCTCTGAGTTGGCAAAATACTCCCTCTCCGCTACTGCAAGTGCACATCCATTACATATAGCCAATTTGGAGCTGCCGTTCACCTGTTCAATCTATTTCAGTAAATTGAATCTGTCCAATCAATTAAATCAAAGCTAACATTTTATAAACAGTTGCTTCCTTGGTAGAAATATGTGTTTTGTTTAGTGTTTTTCATTTATTTTGCACAATTTACTGAAGAATTTATAGTGTTAAAAAAAAAACAATAGTGAAATCAGCAATGTAGATCATGAAGAATGGAAAAGCAACCCAAACAGATACTACCAGTTTTCTATCTAGTACAGTATTAGATTTAATAGATTTTTGAATAGTAAATGTAGTAGCACAAAAAAGTTGTGTTGATTTGGTTAAAATAACATTTGTAAAATACAGGACACAGATCCTTATCTAAAATTATAAATATTATTAAACTCTTTTTATTGGCTGTGTTTTACAAAGTTAGTTTTTAGGACCTCTGAGTTGGTCTGATATGACCTTGTTCCAAGAAGCAACAAATGAGATCCTTTGGGTTTTTTTCCTTATTGTGATGTCATTCATAGTCTCCTAAATAACTACAGAAATCTCTCTTCAGACAATTTCTTATTAAATGCACCCAACTGTAGCCTCACATAGCATTTTCCTTTTATACTGCTTTTTTAGCAATCATGTGACAATATTCCAAACTATTAATTATTTAAACTGTCTTCCAGCCTATCTATTTTCAGTATTTTCTTAATGCCAATTTCATCACTTATACAAAGCTAAACTGACATCTTAGATATGTATTTGCATTTTTTTTCTTTCATTCTTACTCACTGTCATCCTTGAAGGACAGATATTATAGACACAGCAACCCTCCAGCAGTTTCCCTGGTTATCTCTATATTTCTGTTTTCTGGATATATTCGGTGTTATTAATATGCTAATCAGGTCAATTGATTTCCCCCTCCCCTTGGTGTGATTGCCTACCTTCTTCAAACCTTTACCATTCTGAGATAAATGTACACTAAATGTCAGTTGAAAATTAGTCTATGTTATCATTTGATTACCTTACCTATATTCTATACATCCTTCCTAGAATGCTGTTAGAGTTATTTGAGAAAGAGATGAGATTTCTAGAATGAACATGAGTTGAGCCAAATAAATGCATACTATCAAGCATCTTGACTTAAGTCCAGCCTAGAATGAATATCATTTTTATTTTGATTCATAACAAGTTAACCATTTGTCTCTTGGATAATTTGAGGCTTAGTTTCAATAATGTGAGCGTATATGTTGAGAGTGCAAACCTGTGAATTACTAATATGCACAATTCATAAATGCTCAGATATACAGTATCTGCTACATTCAGGTTGTGCTCATTCAAAATTTTACGCTTCATTTCAAGTCTGGATTTCCATTTCAAAGATCCTTTTTCAATATGGAGGTTTTTCTGGCTGAGGAAGGAAAATAGAAAACTGCAGTAGGCCTTGCTGTAAGATACTTGTCTTGAAGACTGAAGAATCAATAAAAATAGTATGTAAACATTAAGTTAGATAAGATTGTTCGCTATAAATTTAAAAGCAGCTGAAGGATGATAACCAAGTCAGGTCTAAGTGCTAAGGATAGTGATTTCCAGTTTTGTCCAATGCCACTGTCTTTTTCTCCAATTTCATCTCCACACAAACACCTTGCTGAAGGGAAAGGGGAGGGGGGGGGAGAGAGAGAACTTGCCTAATAACTGTGCCATGTATTTTTCCCCCTAACAATGCAAGTGGTAGGAAAGAGGGATACTGATTTTGAAAGTATTTCTTATCTCACCCAGAAGGATAGTCTGACTCTTCACACACATATAATGTATCAGGCCCTTTCATCCATTTCAAAAGGAAGATAAATAAATAAAGAATATTAATACAGTGATGCAGGATGTGCTTTGGTGATTGATAAATTGACATTGTATGGTGATTTTGGAGGGAGAGAGAAGCTGCATTTACTCACACAACCCAAGGTCACCCTTTTTTTCTGAAGAGAGAGAAATTTCCTTCGAAATATCCATCACTGGTATTAAAAGGAAGCCAGGAACCACTTCCCACATTCTTTATTATTCTTTATGCCATTCCATGTCATTCCATTCTTTCAAGGTACTGCTGCTGCCTTAATCAAGAATACAAAGACAGCCGTTTGGCATTTACACAAAAGATCTCTCTGAGTGATAGTGATCATTTGTAATTAATTCCACCTATGAATTGCTGATAAATACTATTCATCTACTCTTACAGATGTAGTTTTAAATTATTATTTTCTAGGTTATCTTAATGAACAGGTGAAAACTAAAGAGGCATGTAATAAGAGATGCTTCCATTTCAAACATGAATAACACTGCAATTCTATCCCTGATTAGTTAGAAATACATCCATGTGATAATACATCCAAGTCCCCCACGGGGGACTATATATAATACTGGGATGTTGCCCTCTTGAGTTTGCTCTGAGCAAATATTCAGAGCTTTTGTCTGCTAGAGGATTCTTTCTTGGCCTTTGAGCAATAGATTGTAGATCAACAGCATGGTTTCTATTTCTAGAGAGCTTCTAAACCATCTGCTACAGCTTGATGAGAAGAAATTGATGCCATAGGTACTTCAAGCTCATATGACAATGTTGCTGTAGAGAAAGAGCATGTATATTGGAGTGTACTGATTCAGACACATGCAAAGGTCAGCTGATGGGATGCCTCAGATTATGTCCCTGTCGTATTCACATGAGGCAAAGTATTACTGATGTGGTTTTCTTTGATTCTTACATATGCCAATAGTATTAACCACAAAAAAATGCATATAATTATAAGAAGCCGCTTTGCTTGAATTCTGATTCTGGAGCTACTTATATGGAGCATACTATTCACACTTCTACAATTTTAGGCTTGTGGTTTACAATCATACACTACAACCCATCTGCCACTCATTCAATATCAATAGTGGAATGTGCAAAGAGAATTTTTTATGATAACCGAGTTATCTGGTTACCTTTACCCAATCTTCTCCCACAAGACAAGAGTGATCGTGGGTGCACCTCGGTTCGCCCACATAACACCTATCCTCCACGAGCTGCACTGTCTACCTGTTGGCCTCCGTGTGCACTTCAAGGTGCTTCTTACTACCTATAAAGCCCTTCATGGTAGTGGATCTGCGTACTTGGGAGACCGCCTTCTGCCAATTACCTCCTCCCGACCCATAAGATCCCACAGATTAGGCCTCCTCCGAGTGCCATCTGCCAGCCAGTGTCGGCTGGCAACTACGCGGAGGAGAGCCTTTTCTGTAGCAGCTCCGACCCTCTGGAACGATCTCCCCGTGGAGATTCGTACCCTCACCACCCTTCAGACCTTCCGCACAGCCCTCAAGATCTGGCTATCCCGCCAGGCCTGGGGGTAAAGATCATAGTTTGCCCCCGCCCGAATGTTGAATGAATGTTGTTTGATCTTAACTACACACTGTTTTTTATGTTATTGTATGTCTTCCCCTCCCATAAGTTGTTAGCCGCCCTGAGTCCCCCCAGGGAAAAGGGCGGCCTATAAATAAACGCAACTGAACTGAACTGAACTGAAGACAATGTAAATTGTGCTGTTTGTGGAGATCCATAGATTGTCTTCCACTCTTCTGTTTTCAGCACAATAACTTGTCTGTTTTCCACTCAAAGAAAAGTCCACTGCTAATCATCTGAACAATTTCTCATGAAATTGTCCATCTCCCAACTTATAGAAACGGTAGTAGCAGGAGGTATAAACTAGAGATGATTGAAAATTTGCTGGGGGGGGGAAGAGAATTTGCCCCTAATTACACTTCATGAACAGAAAGACAGAAAAAAAATATAATTTAAAAATGTGAGAATAAACAAAAAAGGGGTGAAGGACTGATTCATCTGAATCTATAATAAAGACATTTTAAAAGTCTAGGCAAGGAAAGAGTTCCTAGTATGCTATATGAAATCAATTAAAACAGAACTGCATTGTTTTAGGGTGAAAATCTTGAACTGGAAACAGGTGGAGGCATTCAGTCAAGGACACAGGCCTCTAATAAGTAAATTTATTGCAAAACTAATGATGCCATTACAAGAGAATGTGAGCTAACATATGTGACAGACTGGTAGCAGAATGATACAAATCTAACCCAAGACAGCAATTTTCTCGTGACATTTTCTCCTACTGACACAGGGCAATAGGCTTGAGGCTTCTTCCTTTTGGATGCAGAGATGGTTTCAAATTATCTTTTTTTTACAGAAATGCATGGCTTTAAGTCCTAACTACTTGATTCTGACTTTGCCATAACAAGCACTCACAGTTGCAGATAGAGCTCACCTATGTCATTTGCAACCGATGGAGAATCCCACTTTCCTCCTTGTGGTGATGACCCATCACATCTTTCCATCCCTGAATCCTCTGAACTGTATGCATGAAGATGAAGATGACAGTGGCTGCAATCCTGGTTCAATCACTGGAGAATAAACTTAATTGAAAATTGTGAATAATATAATTGTATAATTGCAAGAGGCGGAATTTTACCTATCATCTTGAGCTTCTAGAGAGTGTCAATATAAAACTCAATTAATACATGTGTAGGTTTGAACTCTGTACATGTGGAAACCAGTAAATATATATTTTAGCTTATGAAAACAAAGTGCAAGCAATATCTATGATCCAAATTATTGAAATTAATTCTTATTATGAGCCAAGTCTATGAAAAAATGCATAAGCCTTTTCTAGCTCTAGTGAAGGACTTTAGCAGATCTGTTGCTGGGACAACAGAGAAATAACTGTAAAATGTTGGTAATCTAAAATGAACTAATTAGGCTGTGAAGAGAGCCATTTATGCTGGATTCCTATGTGGGTTCCAAGTATTGGTTGATTATTCTATTGAACGAGGTCTTTGGTGAAGGGTTCATGGGCCATTTTATAATCTGTGATGCTGTTTTGACATGCCTGCCATTGAGAGCATATCAAGTGTTCATGTAATTAAGAGTTATGCTGTGTCAGTTTAATTAACAATGAAATCCTGCCACCATGTTAAGTGTTTAGGAAGTGGAGTTCTTAGAGGGTAAGACAGCTGTCAGATGCAAGAAAATTCATGTAATTGCATTTCACTTCCTAATTGAGAAGAGACAGTGACCAAATCTGGTTTTGCATGGCTGAAGCTTTATCTTGCTGCATGTGATTTTCTAGTGATGGCTCCTAGATTGCTAAGGGACTTTTGCTTATTTTCTTATGTTAAAAGCTATCTAGCATGCAAACTCTATTGGTACTCCTTGCTAATTGCTCACAGTGGTGTTCTTTGGAAGCAGCTTCCAGAATTGTGCACATACAAATGTAAAAACTCCCAGTTTGAAGATAATCACATTTGGAGCAACATGATTATCCCAGCAATAAGGCCCTGCTCTAATTTGAGTCTTAGTTTATGTGATTTTTTTTAATAACAGATTTTGAACATTTAAAAATATATCCCATCTATGTGCCTATCAATGGCCAATAGGCTACAGCATGCAAATGAGTGTTTCATTTGATATTGCTTGGGGTGTAGCCAATTTATTATGGCTAAAAATCATACACTCAAATTTTGAACAAAGCATCTGCCTCACTATCTACTGTAAGCAAAAAGCATATGCTAGTAATATTTTAACTTTGGAAATATTTAGAGTATCAAACAATACCTTTTTCCTAGGAACCTAGGAGTCTGCAAATTCTTATCCTGCCTTAAGCACAGAGCCAGATGGATGACATTGGGTCAGTCACTCATCCCAGCCTTAGGAAGAAGAAATGGCAAATTACTTCTGATGAGCTTGCCAAGAAAATAATCCAGACAGCTACCAGCAGTCAACATTGACTCAAAGATACACCACCACCACCACCACAACAACAACAACAACAACACACCCAAAAAAATCTATAGTCTTGGAGTTCAATTCTGTATTTTTTTTTACTTCTCTATTTCATCCTATGATAAATTGCCTGTACCCAAAGAATGATTAGTCCCAGGGCACAGAATGTATTGATGCCTATACCATTAGAGCAGTGTAAATCATTCAAAAGGAACACTTTGCAAAGCTCCTTCATGCAAGTAAACATGTTTCTTCTGTTTAAACCAGATGCATTCTCTGGAAGAATCCCTGCAGAGATTGGACAACCATTTATCTGGAATGGGATGGGGTCTCCTATTTGAGCAGGGGGTTGGACTAGAATAGAATTATTTATTGGCCAAGTGTGATTGGACACACAAGGAATTTGTCTTTGGCGCATATGCTCTCAGTCTACATAAAAAGGTACAACACTTAATGATAGTCATGGGGTACAAATAAGCAATCTGGAAACAATCATATCAATATAACTCATAAGGATACAAGCAACAACTTGTATCATGCAGTCATAAGTGGGAGGAGATGGGTGATAGGACCAATGAGAAGACTAATAGTAATAGTAATTCAGCCTTAGCGAATAGTTTGACAGTGGTGAGGGAATTATTTGTTTAGCAGAGTGATGGCATTCAGGGGGGGACTCTTCTTGTATCTAGTTGTCTTGGTGTGCAGTGCTTTATAGAATCGTTTTGAGGGTAGGAGTTGAACATAATTTATGTCCAGGATACAAGGGTACAAGAAATATTTTCACGGCCCTCTTTTTGACTTGTGCAGTGTAAAGGTACTCAATGGAAGGCAGAAGACTTCCAAGGTCCCTTCCAAATCTGCTATTCTGTATTCTGTCTTTCCAAAATTTCCCCAAGGAACTCTACAGATCCATGCCTAAGGATGATATGCATAGATGGCTGGGGAAAGTCTTCAAAATAGTCATGTTGATTCTTTTGAATCATGTAATCACATTAATGTTCCTGGAAGTATCTGTTGCCTAGTGAAACATTCCATTTGAATTCTTTGAATAGCCCTATAAGTGCGAGAGGGTGAGAGAGAAGTGTATAATTCCCAGTTACTGAAATGAAATGGAAAAAAATATATTTAGATTTGTCTACTCTTCCTATCTAAAAAATATGAATCCCCTATCCCCACCTGCAGTTATTTTGATTCTATTTCTCATTGCACTTGGCATTTCTGCCACCCTTTTAGGAGAAGCAGAGAGAACTTACTCCCAGAAGGGAATGGGATTCTATGGATTGTGCTTGGATTCTTTATCATGCAGAGGATATATTTTATTTAGATAAGATATTTAATGATATCTTATCTAGTTTTTATTAATTGTACTGGTTTGCCTGATTATCTGTAGATGTTACTGTTAAACATGTAAGGTTACCTTATGTCAAGGTTAAAATCTTTGCAGATGTATATTATCCTTGAAGAAAGTATACTTTATTACAAAATATGATCCATCTATACATCAGTGTGGTTACTCCCAGGAAGATAACATGTGCATTTTCTCTTAAAATGTCAAAATATTCTCATAAGTATAGAGAATGGTACTTTGCCCCCTTTTTCTTCAGGCAATGCTCAATTGCATGATTATGAGTTTTTATTAAAAAGTGAACTGTGTAGCCAAATTTGTTTCTGTTGCTGAAAAGATAAAGAAAGCTATCTTGGCTGTCTAATGGATTGACTTAAATAGGCATACTCTTTTGTAAAGGCACTGAACTGCAACCTTTATTTATTACATTTATAAAAAAGAAGAAGCAGAAATCCAGGGTTTAAAAATGAATACACAAAAAAATATTAAACCAGCATTTAATTTTAATGTGCACTGTTGTTTGAAGGAGTGACAGCAGGTGTGAAGGTGGGGAGATCTGAAAAGATTTAAGGAGCTTAATATTTGGCTTACATCTGCTGACAATCTCCTGTAATGGTTTGTGTCCTAAGGGTTCATCCTTATCAGTGATTATATTTTTCAACATGACAGGGAAAGTGCACTATATTTCCTCTCATAATCATGACCTGTATTCCTGTTATCTTTATTGTTATAATTCCATCCTATTGTGGTAAAATTTTGCAGGACAATTCCTCTAGGAGATATGAAGAACACTTATAACTTAGCTAATTGATTATTGCCTCTGTGAGCTGGATGAATTAGGATGCTGAGGAGAGAAAGGAAATGCAAATACTTCTTTCCTCCTTTGGCTGATAAACTTGTTACCATCTTTTAAGTCCAGTGACGTACAGTCAGGGCAGGAAGGGGAGGCAGAGCCTCACCACTGTCATCATGAAAAGAAAAAAAAATGTAAAAGGAAAAATGCTGAGGTAATTGCTGCCAGTCACAGTAGATGATCTGCTTAGTGCTTAACTGTTTAAAAAAAGCCTCTAAAAAGTGCCCTCTACAGGAGGAGGCGGGAGAACCACATGCCTCATTTAGTTTGACTTTATTATCACTTGAGCAGAGTTAAGCAAGGGTTAAAAGCTGAAAAATTCCTTATATAGATGAGGCACGTGGTTCTGTTGCCTCCTCCTGTAGAGGGCGTTTTTAAGAGGCTTTTTTAAACAGTTAAGCAGAGTCATCCATTGGGGACTCGCGGCAGCTAACCCAGCCTGACCTCAGCAGCTCTTGCTTTTTTCCTTTTATATTTTTACATTTTCATGATGGCAGGCAAGAGCAGAGTTGAAATCCTCTGTGATTGTGAAACAGCTGGAAAAGGTATGTGGTTTGGAGGGAGGGGGAGGAATTCAAAATTAATATAATTTGTAAGTAATTGTAAGTAATTTGTGTGTGTGTGTGTGTGTGTGTGTGTTGCTGTTTGTTTCTTCACTCAGAGGGAAGGGGGTAGGAGAGGCAGGGAGGGCAGCCCGCCAGCTTTCTTTCTCTGTGTCGGGGCAGTGTTTGTTTCTTCACTCAGAGGGAAGGGGGTAGGAGAGACAGGGAGGGCAGCCTGCCAGCTTTCTTTCTCTGTGTCGGGGCAGCCCACCAGGCTGGTACTTTCTTTCTTTCTAGAAAGCGGTTTTTGGCCGCCCCTCTGCTATGTCCGACATGCAGGCGGGACGCCTCTATGTCGGACATAGAAAGAAAGCGGCTTTTGGCCACCTCGCCGCTATGTCAGACATAGAAAGAAAGCGGCTTTTGGCCGCCCCACCGCTATGTCCGACATAGAGGCACCTCTATGTCGGACATAGCGGTGGGGCGGCCAAAAGCCGCTTTCTTTCTTTTTGCCTCACCAGCCATAAACCTCACTGCACGTCACTGTTTAAGTCATCTCTTTATATTGAGGCTGCAGTTTAAAACATTCCCATCCATGTAATTTCTCTTTACAGTATTTTTTTTTTAAAAAAAAACTTTTAAAATTACAGTTTACTCTCTAAGCAGAAACCTGCCAAGAATATGCTTTTAAAAAAAAAAAGCATTTAAAACCTTTTCTTGCCATATCTTCTTCACCTCCCATTTAAGTGGTAAATACAAGGAAACCCCACAATAAATACATAATCTGAGTAAACTGGACATAACAAGAGAAATGCTCATATTCTATCATGAATGTTTTATAGAAATACGATTGATTTCAATAGACCGAACCCTGTGAAATCACAGCCACTGGTTGTTTATGGCAGGAGAATATCATATTTAATCTACAATTTTGATTTAAAGCACTGTTTTGATTATTACAGATCAAAGAAGAAATTTAAAGTAATGCTTGATATTCACCCTTGTTCAGGAAATATCTGTCTTTGGAGACTCAAAAACCTGATGTGATTATGCTTTTCTGTTTCACAGTAATAATCCTTATTTCATCTGACAATCACAGGAAGTTTGCTGGCCATTCATAATAACAGCAGCATTTGTCAATTTAATCTCACTACGGTTTTCAGTGATAATCTCCTGTATAAACAAAGAGGTTGAAAGCAATTTGCTTAGCAATTCTGCGTTTCTGGGAATCTGCAGAATGATTACTATTCAACAACATATAGGTTAGACTTATTTAATCTTTTAGTTAACAAATAGCTTTGTATTTTGAACTCTTTTTAAAGTACTGATTGCCAATTTATTTGCTTAATTGTTTTCACTTGTCAAAAAATGATTTGGCAAATTTTCTTTCTTGGAACAAAATTATGCCTGCTCTTAGGTCAAAAGAGGATAGACATTTCTTATTAGTGATGGCCGGACTCAAACAATATGGTGTAAATTAAGAGCTAGTTTGTCCTTAGATTTAAAGAAAAATATTAGAAAAGGTTAATTTAAAAAATAGAGTTAATTAAAAGCTCTAAATTTATGTCTCTTTGACAATATTGCTAAGAAGTTCCACTTTCTCTTGCCTCTTTTCGGAATAAGATGTTTAATGTTTCAGCCTGTTTCTATATTTTCATTCTTTAAAAAGCTTAATCTCCTCAATCTGTGAATCAGTTGAGGAACCAATATTTTGCAACAGCTTTGTTCTATTTACCTAAGAATTCAATAAAGTTTTGTTTTGTTCTCATAGAAAAAAACATTTCTCTATTTTTTTGCAGAGTTCAATTTTCTTTATTCAAATACCCCTGTTTATATAGGCAAACAATTTTACAATTTTTCATTTACATATTTCAAATGGTGGGCTTCTAATTTATGACAAGTATTTATACAGCCTTTCATTTTATAGAAAACTCTGATTGGCTCTTACTATATCCTCCTCTTTTCCTCCCTCATCTTGCATATTATTCCTTAAGAATATTTTTATATTTTTTATCTAACATGCAAGATATATGCTGCAGATATATGATTGTCACTGTGTGATCATTGTTGAACAGTGTCCCATCATCCTGAAAATTAGCAATGTAGCTATGACTCATAGTAATTTAAGATCAACAAAAATATGCTGAGCCAAACCCAAGCAAAACTCAATATGGTTCAACATAATGTCATAGTCTTTTATCTGTATTCATTGAGATATATTTGTATGCATGTTATTTAGATCTTTATGTTTGTGTGAAGACTACCTGACCTACTTTAAAGAACATATTCAAAGTTTTGGAAATAACCCATTTTATTCCAGGAATAATGGAATAAGCCTCAATGGTATTGTCATATCAGCAGTATCTGCATTCTCAGAAGACTTCTAAAATTCTGTTTATAAAAAGTCTTGGCTGTATTTATTTGGAGTCATGTGGAAGAAAGAGAAGGGGTTAGAAGCAGGAAGAGTTTGTATAAGCTTTCCCTTTCTTCTCCTATTAACCTTGCCTGGAAAAAGGGAGCTTTGCAGGCATTAAAAAAAACCCACAAACATAAAACAAAACAAAAGCAGGTTTGCAAAGAAAAAAATGGAGCTTTGCATGCAAAGAAAAATGATCTCCAGGCTGAGATTTAGTCAGTGAGAAGCTGAGGTTGGAGAAAGAAGACAATGTCTACACCCCCGCAAACAACATTTTGCAATGAGGTCTCTTCTGTTCAGTTTTAAGAGGCATATTTTTCCCGCAATTCACTTCATTTTTTTCCATAATTTAATGTGTAAAAATCAGAAGTATACAGTAAATATCTAACTCGGATAATCTGCTCTTTTGACAGCCGTGATTACTGTTCTAAATGCATTGACTCACCATAATGTTTCATAAGCTTCAGTGGGATTTATTCATTCAAGAATGCAAGGCTTGGTTTTTTTTAAAAAAAAATCTATCTGCATGTGCGTGAGTGAGCTGGTATGTGACTGATGGCATCTGCAAATATTTCCAGAGAAATAAAAATGCAGGTTGAGGATCAATGAATTCAATGCCATAAATTGGAAAGTCTCTCTTCATATATAAAGAGATGTTTCTTACTACTGTAGCACCACTCCTAATGATGCATGCAAAATCCAACTGTTTTCAGAAAATGTATTTGCTAGGTGAAACAGCAACACCTTACATCGTGAATGCTTATATATAATACCGAGAGTGATGTTTTTTGTGAAAGCAGAATGTTTCAGATTTGCATCTCACATATTATTCCCTTGTAAAAGAACATTCGACCAAACTTACAATCATTGGCTGACCAACTTGCAGTTTCAAACATTGCTAGCGTTGATCACCAGACTCCTTTCGAACTCTCAAATGCACAGTATCACAATGCAATATGCTAAAGACTCATTTTGCATCTGTTCTCCATTTTGCAGACAGTTAGCTTTTGGGGAAAAGGAGGACTTTTTCATGATAATGGCCTCCAGTGAAATCTGTCTGCTGTTTCAACATCAAGTTAGAATACGATTTCATCAGGTATCCAGCATTTTAAAAGAGAGCTTAAAGCCTATTTAAACCTGTTGCTGTGTTTGGTTTGGTTTTTTAAATCTATTTTATTATGCTGATATGTTGATGTTACTGTTATTTTCCTTTTGTGTGCTGTCTGACTAAATTTGCTTATCTGGCATGTTTACATGGTACCAACACAATAGACTACAAGTGGTACAGACTGCATATTTTTTTCTTTCTTCCTCATTAAAAATATTAATGTAAATAATTTAAAATTAAAAAAGTGTGGAAGTCCAAAGTAATTGCCAAAAACTAGCCTAAATTTGTTAGGTTTGGGAAGTTAATTCTGGATTTCTTTTGTGTTACATCCAATTAAAGTGCGCTTTTAGGATCGCAAAGCTTTGTAGTCACAATACCTGCAGCATATGCCAGTTTACTCATTAAAATACTTGTGGGATGTAGAATCCACTCTAATTTGGCATGGGGTAATACAAAAGAATACCCATCTCTCTTAAGAAATATGTATTATGCAAAGATAGTTTCAAAGTTTATCCTGCAGGTTTTAAATGCTTTGTAATTTACTAAACTGCCTTGGGAAAGTTTAAAACTAGACAATCGAAGACACTTATCAGAATTTTCAACATCCTTGCAAGATTAAATTTCCCAGGATTCTTTGGTTAATATAATGACTGAGTGATATATGTTCTACAACTGGCTAAATTTGAATAACAAAGGGATATTAAAAAGAAGGGGGACAAGAAATGATTTTAATCCCATTTTACTTCATAATATGTATAATTACTATAATAATTAGTATTATTCATAATACTTCATTTAGTTTATTCCTCAATAAAAGTGGGTACTAAAACCTTTATGTCTGGGCTGGTAACCATGCCCAGTTTTCCAAAATACATCCTTTTCTTGTCCTGTCATCCATTCCAAAATAACTTTACTAACCAAACACTCTCTCATCCTGTTACTACACTATCTTGCTGTTCCCTATTCTTCTGCAATCTTACCATCAGGAGTTTGACAGCCCTGTCCCAAAAGTCTCTTTTGGGAAAAAATAAAAATAGTTTGGAATTCGTGAGTATGGCTTGTTTGTTGCTTTGTTATCTATTTAAATATCTAAATTTAATTATTATTGTCATTATCTCCTCATTAGAACTCCTGAGATATATTGCTAAGTTGGAACTACCCTCACTATCTCCTTTTTTCCAGCTTAAACGAGGGAGTAAATAATAACTGGGTTGATCAGGTTTAGCTACACATTTTATTATGGTGGATATCTAAAGGATAATTATAGTTTTGCAAACAATATTCAAGGAAGGAAAGGATGACTATACAAATATGATAGATACACACACACATAGAGAAAGAGGGAGGGAGAAGGGAGGGGGAGGGAGGGAGGGAGGGAGGGAGAGAGAGAGAGAGAGAGAGAGAGAGAGAGAGAGAGAGAGAGAGAGATATGAGACGAGACAAAGGAAAAAGGATCACTGAAGACAATAAAGCCAGAGCTTTTGAGACAGTCTATGAAAGAAAATTCTATTTTCTATTCCAAAAATGTAATATTTTTCCAAGTCCAGGCCATTATCCCCCCAAATGAAGATGTGGATGTGTGTTAGAATCAATTAACATACAACCTTGAAAGTTTTACAAATAAACCACATGTCTTTGAACCCTAATTCTCCATTCTTGGTATGAAATTATTATATTAGATTTGCATGGCAAATGGAGAATTAATGCCATACAGGCATCTCTAATTGGAATAATTAGTAGTAAGTTGCATTTCATAGACTCCAATGCATTTGATGCTGTCTTTGAAAATACTTGGAGTGTTGCTACTTTCTATTGATAAATATAAAATATGTAAATAAATAGTATCTGTTTCACTAGAGTGAACAATCCTCATAAATTCCAACCAAAACATATATACCAAAAGGATGCTAGGTGCCAGTCATCTGAATAAATTAGAATTCTTAAGATTATTTCAGTTAGTTTCTATCACTAATGTTCAGTTTTTCATGCTCATGGTGTTTGCAATACTGCCTGTCATTTTGACTCAGCCATAATAATCAAAACATAGTCCTACAGGAGATTAGAATTCTAAAAAACAAATGCTTTATTATTTTAATATAAATATTACTGGAGATAGAATGCCTGATCTATAATACAATTGTTTGTACTAAGGGAAATTTTTATGAGTGCTATTAATAGAGGATTTACAGCACATAGAGGAAAAGAGAAAACAAGAACAAGATTATGTGATTTGGAAAAGTAATCCAGGGTAGTAGGAAGATATGTTAGATATGCCAGTTACTTAAAAACAGGTTGAGTTTGCCATCAAAGAGATTAAGGAGACTTGTGGCATATGAGGGTCTACAAACAAAAAAATGGTAACACAATATTTGTTTACTCTAGATGAGTTCAAGTCACCAGGACCAGATAGATTACATTCCAGAATTATGAAGGAGCTGACAGATGTGATTTTAGAACACCTGGACTATGTCTTTCAAAGATCCTGGAGTATTGGAAACTACCAGAAGACTGGAAAAGAGCTGATGTGGTCCCAACTTTAAAAAAGGGTAGAAAAGGATCCAGAAAACTACAAACAAGCATCTAACATCAAAACCTGGAAAGATCTTGGAAAAGATAACCAAGCAATGGATCTGTGAATTCCTAGAAGCAAGCAAAGCAATTACTAGAAGTCAACACTGGTTTATCAAAAAGAAATCATCCCAAACAAATCTTATTGCATTCTTCAATAAAATGACCAAATTAGTGGATCAGTAAAATGCTGTGTTGTAATTGGACTTTAGTAAGGCATTTTACAAGGTAGACCATAACCAACTTCTTAGTAAGATAGAAAAATGTAGAATAGATGGCATCACCACCACATGGATTTGTAAATGGTTGACAAACCACACTCAATGTATAGTTCTCAATGGAACTATATATACATGGAGGGAAGTAAGCAATGGGGAACCCAGGGGTGAAATTCAGCAGGTTCTGACAGGTTCTGGAGAACTGGTAGCAAAATTTTGAGTAGTTCAGAGAACTTACAAATACCACCTCTGGCTGGCCCCAGAGTGGGATGGGAATGGAGATTTTGCAATATCCTTCCCCCAGGAGTGGGGAGGGAATGGGGATTTTGCAGTATTCTTCCCTGCCATGCCCACCAAGCCATGCCCACAAAACCGGTAGTAAAAAAATTGAATTTCCTCCCTGGGGGTACCCCAAGGTTCTGCTTAGGCCTAGTACTCTTCAACATCTTCATAAATGATTTAGATGATGGGATAGAAAGGGAACTCATCAAATTTTCAGATGACACCAAGCTAATAGCAGTAGTGCTTAGACTTACATACCACTTCACAGAGCTTTATAGCCCTCTCTAAGTGGTTTACAGAGTCAGCATCAGGGATGTGCAGTCACTAGAGGCAGGGGAGGCGAGGCCTCACCAGTCTCCTCAGGAAAAGGAAAGAATTTTAAAGAATTTTTTTAAAAAATATTAAAGCCAAGGTAGTTGCTACCAGATTCCAAGTCACAGTGACTTGGAGTCTGTGCTTAGTGTTAACTAGAGGAGGAGGCAAGAGAACTCGAGGCCTCTTTTGCATAAGGAATTTTTCGCCTTTTAAAAGTTAAGAAAGGGTTAAAAAGCAAAAAAAAATTGTATGCATAGGAGGCACTGATTCTCACACCTCCTGATCTGGGAGCAGCGAATCATGTCTTGTTGGCAGTTGAGCACGCTTACGTTGGGCAGGTTATTTCGGGGGGTGCGCTTCAGAGGAGAGAGGAGTGGGGGAGAAGGAGGAGGCTCGCTCTTCACTGCAACATGTATGTATTATTTGGTTGGTTCACTAGTTGAAACAGAAATAGTTCCCGGAATCCCTGAAGAATATTTAAAGTGGTAAAAAGAAGCTGACTTCTTCAAATGAGGAGCCCACAGCCCAGACGAGGCTGGAGTGAGAGCTGCGGAGGCGAAAGGCGAAGAGGGGTGAGGTGGGTGTTCCAAGAGGCCCCCTCCCCTTTTGGCACTCCGCAAGCCAGGCCCTCAGTGGCAAGAGGCTCAGCTCCGCTTCTATCCCCTCCTCCGCTCCAGAGAAGCCAGCCGCAGGTGAGTCTCCACAGTCCCAGTTCCCTCTCCAAGCAGCCCCAGGAGGAAACGGGCCAGCCCCGCTTCCCTCCCCGACTTTCCAGCTGTGGAGGACTGGTATTCCGCTCCCCCTTCCAAGCCCCGAGTGGCCAGCCTCGGCTCTCGCCACTTTCTTCCAGAGCTCCAGCAGGCCTGCCAAGGAGGAGCCCGGACAAGGCTGGAGCAAGAGCCGCAGAGGCGAAAAGCTGGCCACTCAGGGCTTGGAAGAGGGAGCGGAATGCGGGTCCTCCACTGCTGGAAAGTCCAGGGAGGGAAGCGGGCTGGCCCGTTTCCTCCTGGGGCTGTTTGGAGAGGGAACTGCAGCTGCGGAGACTCGCCCGTGGCTGGCTTCTCTGGAGCGGGGGGGGGGGATAGAAGCGGGGCTGAGCCTCTTGCTGCTGCAGGCCTGGCTTGCGGAGTGCAAAAAGGGGAGGGCCTCTTGGAACACCCCCCCATCCCTCTTCGCCTTTCATCTCCACAGCTCTCGCTCCAGCCTGGGCAGGAACCGGCACTCTTCTGCTGCGGGTGGGATGTACTCCTGGTGGTCTGCGGCTCTAGTGCCTGCAAGGTGGACGTGTTTGCCCTGCGGGGCAAGCAAAAGCCAAAAGAAAGCGCCCCCATCGCTTCTGTCTGACATAGAGGCGCCCCGCAGCTGGGTCATACATAGCTGCGGGGCGTGGGACGCCTCTATTTCAGACATAGCTGCTGCGAGGAGGGGCAAAAGCCACTTTCTTTCTTTTTGCCTCACCAGCCATAAGCTTCACCGCACGTCACTGGTCAGCATATTGCCCCCAAAATCTGGATCCTCATTTTACCCACCTCAGAAGAATGGAAGGCTCAGTCAACCTTGAGCCTGGTAAGATTCGAACTGCCAAATTGCAGGCAGCCAGCAGAAGTAGCCTGCAGTACTGCACTCTTACCACTGCACCTCTGTGACTAATAATTATACTTTTTATCATTAATATCATTGTGAACAATTTTAATGCTGAAAAATAAATGCCATTAGTAGCAAGTAGATACAATTATTTGCCTATAGGATGCATTATGGTACATAGTTTGATTTCACTATACTTATTATATAATTGGACCTAATCTGTGCAGGAAGCAGAATGAGTCACTACAGTTGACTACATTCTATCAGCCTGTAGATATTGGAGATCCAGAAAGAGCTTGACAGACTTGAGTACTAGATGAAATTCAATGGGGAGAAAAGTAAGGTTTTACATTTAGACAAGAAAAATTAAATGAATGGGTATAGAATAGGTGATATGTGACTTAACATCAGTAACTGAGAGAAATCTAGGAATCATAGTGGACAACCATTTAAGTATGAGCCAGCAGTGTGCTGCAGCTGCCAAAAAAGCCTAGGCTGCATCAACAAAGGAATAGTATCAAGATTATATGATTAGTACTACTGTGCACTCTCTTGGTAAGATCACACTTGGAATACTCCTGGGTTTAGACTAGAAGAGCTTCAAGGTCCCTTCCAATTCTGTTATTCTGTATAATAGAATATACAAATATTAAGAAGAGATAGCCATGATGAAAAATTATGCCTGCCTGTCTGTCTGTCAATCCATTCATCCATTCTTTAAATTTCTAAAGCTGTCTAACTCAACATATTTTTTCCGTAAGATAAACAACCAGACAAGGGTACAACTTACTCTGAGTACAAGGCCTAGTGAAGATTTTTTAAGTTTTACAGGTTGTTTCTTTCAACTGGAAATGGAAGGGAACAGAATAAATCCTTAAAAGATCTAGCTTAGTGTATTGATAAATAGATAAATAGAATAAAAAGCAGTGTTTGGTATAGAAGAAAGCACACTGAATATACTGTGTTTTCCCAAAAATAAGACAGGGTCTTTTGACACCCCCCCCCGAAATGAGCTTTTGGCCTTATTTTGGGGAGGTCTTATTATTTTTGAGGTGCAGAAGGTGGTGAGTATGGTCAACTCATGGTCATTGCTGTGTTGTAATATTTTGGGGGAGGGCTTATTTTCAGGGGAGGGCTTATTTTAGTGCATGCGCTCAAAAGCCTGTTTGGGATTATTATCCGGGGAAGTCTTATTTTCAGGGAAACAGGGTACATGTCTAATTTTATTGGAAAACATCTAGTTAACATCAAGATGGCATAAATATTTTAATGGGAAAATTTTCTTAGAAGTATGAAGATTTAAATCTATTCTAATAGTGCGGAACTGCCCACCCTGGAGATCTGTACTGACATAAGGATTTAGGGAATGGCATTTATTTTTCACTATAGTATAGTGCATCTTGCCATAGAGTTTGTAATGCCCATTAATAAAGATAAATATTCCCTCCAATTGAGTTTGACTTTGTGGACACATCTGTGCAGTTTCTCTGGCAACAAAACTGACTTAGTTGGTCAATGCTTTCTCAGTGTAGGCTAACAAGGGTGGCATTTCATTAATTTTTGATGGAGAAAAAAATAAATGACCAAGTGTCTTTTGAAGTGTGAATCAGATATTTTCTGCCATTTCTTTTATTATTATTCAGTGAGCCACTCTGCCCGGATTCACTCCAGCATTCTGATTTCACAAAGAATAATTCAAAGATTAATTCCAAAATTGGAGCGTGCAGAGTTTGCTGCTGCTTTCATTTCATTTGCACAACACGGTCAGGTCATAAAAGAAGCTGTGTTGAAAGGGGAAGGATGGGGAAACATTGTAGTGAAATTCTGAAAGAAGTGAGCAAGCTACAGCGCTAACTCCTCACTACAGGGACAATGGACCTATTTAACTGGTCCATTATGGGCACTAACTGGGTTCCAGAGAGAGCTTGGAATTATTCCAGAAGATTTGATATATAGTCTGGCTGAAATATTAGTTGGAGCTTGGAATGAGAGAGCATCTTGGACCAGATTTTTCCTATAGTATGTGACCTCTCCTCACATGTCATCATGGATCCCAGGAATGCCCTTGTTTTACAGAAGAACTGAGGGAGATAAATCAGAAAAAGACACATCTAGAATGCCATTGGAGGGGTCCTAAGTGTAAATATGGAAAAGTATGAATTGGAGACATTATTAAGACCTGCTCCATTAAGGGCAGCAAAGTATCACCCTTTAACAGTCCATTCTGAGGAGACACATTTATAAGGACAGTGTAAAGAATATACTAGGCACCTACCAGAGGAAGTCACTCAGATATATCACAATCCAATCTCTGGCTTTTATGTAGGACCTACTGCCTGGGCTTGATCCTGTGATTCCAGGAGGAACTGGACAGCATTTCAGAGCTGTAACCTTGCCTAACTGCATCATATATTGATATGGGTAGGTGCTGGTGCTGGTAAATGTACCCCTGAATGAGGAGATGATCCTACTCTCACTGAAGAAGTCCCCTTTCTCAAAAAGTCATCAATGGACTTAATCTTTTGGGACAATTTTTTTCTGGTTGCCAACCTTTCCTTTCGGTAGAAAGTTGTTAAGAAGGTTATTGTTCTGCAGGTTCAGAGAGCCTTGAGGAAGTTGGTTATCTGGACCTTTTTTAGTCCAGATTTTAGACCATGCATGGACCAAAATGGCGTTAATTGTACTTGTGGTTTACTTCAGGTGGGAGTAGTATGTTTGCTGTTCAGGTATACTTGCTCTCCTTGACTTCTTAGTGACTTTTTATACTGTTGAGCTTGATATCCTTCTGGACTAACTCTAGGAATTAGGTGCCAGAGATGCAATTTTGTTCTGGTTCTTTTTCTGTTATAGGTTCTAGTTAGTGTTGATGGGATGAGAGTCCTTGATCACAGCTTATGCTTTGTGAGGTGCCACAAGGTTTAACATTCTCTCCTTTTTAATATCTACTTGAAGCTGTTGAGTAAGATCATCTAAAGGACTGGAGTGAGGTATCATCAGTATGCAAAGAACAATTAGTGGTATATAACTGCTCTACCCCAGACTGACTATGGAGTTCTGGAAGCCATGAAGTTTTGGATGGAGAAGAAAAGACTTTGGCTGAACCATAGCAAAACCAAGTAGTTATAGGGTTTTAGTCAGAGGTGGGTTCCTACCAGTTCGCACCAGTTCGGTAGAACCGGTTCGTCAAATCTACCGAACCGGTTAGAAGAGGTTCCACCAGAAAGCAGGCCACACATACAGAAGAGGTTCCAAAATTTTTTGAAACCCACCACTGACACACACACACACACACACACACAGAAAGAGAAAGGAAGAAAGAAAAAAAGAAAAAAAGAAAGAAAAAGCGAGAGAGAGATGAAAGAAAAAAAGGAAAAAGGGACAGAGAGACAAAAGGGAGGAAGGAAGGAGAGAGAGAGAGAGAAAGAAAACACATGGCCGGCAAGCCACTCCCACCAGGTCACATGGCTGGCAAGCCACTCCCACAAAGGAGGCCACACCCACAGAGTAGGTTGGAAAAAAATTTGAAACCCACCACTGGTTTTAGTCATCCTCCTTTTTCTTCCAGATATGACAATTCTTTATTTTAGTTCTAGGTGCAGCTGTACATTTTAAGTTCTTTCTGAACTCCTGACTCCTGCTTGGTGACAACTGTATCTCCAGGGGAACTTTTGTGCATCATCATTCTTTGTGCCAAGTATGCCCTTTCCTGAGCTGGGAGATATTGTACATAATCACTTGAACTTTAGTCGTCTTCCAAAAGGTCCTGCCAAATTTTGTGTGTATGATATTTGTATGATGCTTTTGAGTTGCAACTGGTCCAAAATGTAACAGCTTGGACAATATGTGTATTTCCACTCACTCAATGTTACACTTTTTCTATGCAACCTGCATTGGTATCCAGTAGGTTTCTAGATATAATCCATGATGCTTATTGTCATTTATTTATTTATTTTTTAGAACTTACATAACCGCACATCTCATATGATGAGTCTAGGTGGCACAAAAAAATCCACAAAGAATGTAGTTAAAATAACATGCCAAATAAACCCTTCATGGTATATCTTAAATTCCTGGTTATCTCTACCTATTATTTGATCAATCAGAGGGACATTCATTAGTCTCATCAGTTTAAAAAAAATCATATTGTAGAATCTAGGAACTGTACTTGTTTTGTCAGCTGCCCTCTGGAGTTATCTGATATTAAATTGACCCCCAACTCTGCTAACCTTCTGGAATGCATTGAATTCCTGGTTGTTTGCCTAGGCATGGGGATTGTGAACTTAGTGAAACTCAAGAGGTTAATAAAATTTTGTTTTTTGTTTTATTTCTGGCTGCCATCTTGGTTTTGTTACATACATAACAATGTATATTTTATGGTGTGATTTTCATTTTGTTGGAATCTGCCAAGAGTTCTGCCAAGAGTTGCTGTAGCAAGAGGGGTGATCATATAAATCAAAACCAACCAACATAATAAAACACAATCACAATTTTTTAAGTAAAAAAAAAATAACATTGCAGATGGATTTCAGGAAAAGAAAAAGGAATGGAGAGAAGGGCAATGCAAGTGATGGAAAAGCTCATAGGAGACATAATGATTAAAAGTTAAAGGGAATGACAAGTACTTTAGGCCATAGTGAAAAAATTCTTAATGTAGTGGAAAACAGAGAATTTGGAAACAGTGATTTGGTTTTGTTGATTTAATTTCTATAGTTATATCTGGGAAACATAGTGTTATGACTCAAGTCACCTAGGCAGAGGCAGGCTTTGATGGAATCCTTTATTGCTCTGCTAATTCCACAACAAATGGCTCTATAATGTAAAGTTCCATTCCAAATTTCCCTGAAGTCAGCCAACTACAGTCCCCACAAACAATAGCCAGTAAGTGACAAAACTAATTGACAAAGGCAGAGACAAAGTCCAAGGATAAGGTTCGAGCTCCCAGGGCAAGGCCTAGAGATACGGTCTGCAAGGCAAGGTAGTCCACGAAGGAAAGGGAAGTCCACAAGGGAAGCAGGTCCATGAGACAAAGGCACAAGACAAGGTAGAGGCAGAAATACAAGGCAAGGCTGAGTTTTTTCCTCAAGGCCAGAGGAGTGCATGCAAAAGCAAATAATTGTTCTTGACAAAGACAATTTCCCCCAGCCTCTGCTTAAGTCAACCCAAGCCAGTTGTTCCTTTGTGAGATGGGTTGGGCTAACCTTCTCCCAAGCAGGCTCACAGTCCTCCTTTGAGCTTGCCTCTGCTCTACTCTTCATGCCCCCGAATCAAATGGGGGAGGCATCTGTTCCTCGTCAGAAGGGATCTGATGCCTCTCAACGCCACTGTCTGTCTGCAGCCAATCCTTCCCCATGTCTGAGAGGACAATCAGCTCCCCATCCGGTTGATCACCTCCCCCAATGCCTGAGGGCCTGGCACAGCATCGTCCTCAGCCCCTGGCCTCCACATTGCAGGGGAGATATGTCATCTGTATTCCAGGGGAGATGTGCCATTCCCATTGGACAATCCCCATTCCAACTCCTACTCCTCTAAACCAGGATCTGATGGGGCCATGATACAAAGAAAAGACCCAACCAAGAAAGAAAACTTTCAGAGGAAAGTTAAGGATATTTAATGAGCTGCTCACAGGCAAGCCATATATAACAGGACTGTGCATGCCTCGAAATTGGTTGGGAAGACATGGTATGGATTTATGTCAGCAAAGGAAGTCCCTGCTCTCTGGCAAAGCTAAAATAATTGCAGCTGCTTTAAGAAGTCAATCTGATGGACCTTTACAAGTATCACCTGATTGAGCAATGAGTAAAACAGAAATCAGAGAAAGGTGTAGGTGCTGCACATGAGCCCTATTCCTAACTATAGAAACCACCTGATCAGATACAAAGATTTCTGAGTACTCATTTTTATAGCCAGTCATTCAAGCCTTTCACTCCAACAGATGTTGTGTTTATTTATAGCTCATGCACTCCAGATTAGCTCATTCATCAGATGGACTTGGAAAGCAGGGTGAATTGTGGAAATAACAAATGGATGTACTGAACTGTGAAAGGCAGCATTAACGTATTTAAGGCGTGGACAGAAAATTAATCTCCTCATGGACCAATTTGTTTGCAAGATAAAACACTATGTTGTGTTTGCGTGTGAGAGGGAGAGACAGTGAAGAGAAATCTTGTTCTCTATTGCATAACATACATATCAAAACCAAAAGAGGAGATAATGGCTCGTAATAAATATTTCTACATTCAGCTCAGCAAATTTGGCACATTTTAGAGACCCAGGTGCTATTATTGCAAAATAATTAAATAAAAGACATTGTAATTATATGTTGATTTTGTTATTTTAATACAGGAAATGTTATTGATCTTATTGCATATCACTCAAATAAGATCATCCCTGTGGAAAAAGAATCCACCATTCCCCGAACTTCTTTTGTGTGAAAAAAAATCTTCCACAAGAACCTATAAAAGAAAAAAAAGGCATTTTGAAGCCTTTTTTTACCTGAATCTTCCAGATTGATTTGTAGAACTACAATTTCTTTTTCTACAGAATGTTCCGAATGATGCTTGGAGATTAAAATGGAACCAGGCTAACAACAAGAGAGAGAAAAACAGGAAAGGAGAAATAAACCACTGTGACATTGCTTTGGTTTGTAAAAATAACTCTCACATTTCTATTGTATTTATTCTCAGGAAGATATTTGGTAAAACTGGTGAAGTTTCCCTTTCCAAAATGAGAGTAGAAAATTTTAATAAATCATTAGCAAATAGGTTGCTGGCTTTCAATGTAATGCATTTAATTAATTTTGATTGTGTTCATTTCAATGTAAAGTCTGATGGATTTTTTTTTCCTCCTTGGTCCCACCAACTTCTTTGTGAAGAGAAGAAAGTCTATTTTCAAGAAGGCATTTGACAATTTAAACTGAGAATTCATGATACAAATTAAGAATATGAAATTAGGGGACCAATTTGAAAGATTAATAGAAACGATATACTCCACCCAAAGGGCAAATTATTATATTATTAAATGGGGAAATTACAGAGACCTCTAAAATAATGATCATGGTGTCTCCCCTGCCAGGTAAATATACTCTGGTTTCTCTTCAGATCGTATAAATCTTTCACCTTTTAAAATAATGAAAGGAGTAAGGCAGGGTTGCCCACTATCACCTCTGCTCTTTATCCTGTCACTTGAAAGTTTTTTTTTAAATAAGAATTAGACAAAATTAGGAGATAAGAGGAACTAAAATTAAAAAAAGAGGAGTATAAAATACAGGCCTTTGCAGATGATTTCGTATTCATTATAGAAGACCCGCTAGAAACAGGAAATAGCTTAATGCGAGAATTAGGAAAATATGGAGATGTAGCAGGGTTAAAGATTAACAGACAAAAGACTAAAATTATAACTAAAAATTTGAAGGAAGAACAAAATAAAGAATTAGAAAGAATAATAGGACTGCAAGTGACAAAGAAATTTAAATATCTTGGAATATGGCTAATTGCAAAGTGCTCAACTATAAAAGAAAATAATTATACAAAATTAGTGCAACAAGTAAACAAAGTTCTAGAATTATGGGGGAAACTACAACTATCATTATTAGGGAAAAATGAATGTACTACCCAGACTATTATACTTATTTCAAACAATTCCCATAAAATTAGGAAAATGTTTTTTACTGAATTGAATAAGATTATATTAAAATTTATATGGCAAGGGAAGAAAGCCAGGATAAAGTTGAAATCTTACAGGATGACAGAAGCGGAGGTGGTATGGGACTCCCTGACTGGGAGCTTTATTACAAAGCAGCAGCACTAACATAGATCAGGGATTGGATAAATTTAAAAAATAAAAGAATACTAACATTAGAGGGCCACGATTTGCAAACGGGATGGCATTTTTTCCTATGGGAAGAGGGTAAAAATACTTTCACAGATACTATATTAGAGATGCACTGATACAGGTCTGGAATAAAATTAGAGAAAAACATTATATGAAAATACTGACATGGCTTTCCACTATGGAAGCCATGACACATCCCAATACCCTAGATCTATCGAAAATGGTTAGATATAGTGAAATTTTAGACAGCCAAGGGAATTTGAAAACAAATCCAGAATTAAAGGAGCAAAATATAAATATAGATTGGTGGCCATATCTCCAACTACAATTGAGATACAGAAAAGATGTAAAAGAATATGGAATATACACAGAATTACAACAAATAGATAAAATTTTAATTGGCCTAGAAAATAAATTCATAATGAAAATTTACAAATATTTATTACAAGTAACATTAGAAGAAGAAAAAGTTAAAGGTTGCATGATAGCAGGGACGTGCAGTCAGGGGAGGCAGGGGAGGCAGAGCCTCACCACTGTCATCATGAAAAGAAAAAAAATGTAAAAGGAAAAAGGCAAGAGCTGAGGCCAGTCTGAGCTAGTTGCCACCAGAGTCACCATGGATGACTCTGCTTAGTGCTTAACTGTTTAAAAAAGCCTCAAAAAAAGCTCCCACTACAGGAGACAGCAGGAGAATGACGTGCCTCATCTAGTCTGACTTTTTATGATCATTCGAGCAGAGTTAAGCAAGGGTTAAAAGCTGAAAAATTCCTGACATAGATGAGGCATGTCGTTCTCCTGCCTCCTCCTGTAGAGGATGCTTTTTAGAGGGTTTTTTAAACAGTTAAGCAGAGTCATCCACAGTGACTCTGGCAGCAACTAGCCCAGCCTGATCTCAGCTCTTGCCTTTTTCCTTTTACATTTTTTTCTTTTCATGATGACAGTGGTGAGGCTCTGCCTCCCCTGCCTCCCCTGACTGCAAGAGCAGAGTTGAAATCCTCTCTGAAACAGCCCCTCAAACTTCATCCTCCTGGTGGAACTTCATGTGTGTGTGTGTGTGTGTGTGTGTGTGTGTGTGTGTGTGTGTGTGTGTGTTTGTGTATGTGTGTTTGAGAGAAGGGAAGGGAGGAAGGAGGGGAAGGGAGAAGAAAAAGAAAAAGAAAGAAGGAAACTTATTTAGCAAATGAGAAAAACAAATGATGTCGCTTTAAATTGGAACTGAGAATGCCTGGCTGTGGAATTCTGGGAGTTGACGTCCACAAGTCTAAAAAAAATGCTGCCTCACCAGCCATAAACCTCACCGCACGTCACTGCATGATAGCATGGGCCAAAAACTTTGGTTACAACATAGATCTACTGGATTGGGAAAGAATTTGGAACACAAATTATAAACTAACATGATCAGCAGTACTTAAAGAAAATATGTACAAAATGTTTTATCGTTGGCATTTACCACCAACAAGATTGGCTAAAATGTACCCAAACATGAAGCCAACCTGCTGGAAGTGTAAAAAAGTACAAGGTACTTTTTATCTCCTATGGTGGACCTGCCCGGAAACACAAAATATTGGACAAAAAATTGGAAATAGGTGCAATAAATTACAGGAGAACAGATAAAATACAAACCCGAAATCTTTCTGCTGGGAATAATCAAAGGGAAATAATCAAAGAAAATTAAGTGCATATGAACACATCTGCTAACTACAGCTAGAATAGCATTTGCCCAATGCTGAAAACAAAATGATACCCCTTCAGATGAATTAGTGATAAAAAATCTTTGTGTTAGCGTTCCAAGTATCATGTAGAATTAAATCAGAGTTCAAGGCAAAACAATCCTTTTGGTTCCAATTTAATAAAGCAGACATATTAGGCACATCTGTGTTAATCCCAATATTGGAAATGACATCAGAATTCCACCCAGTTAAAAGTTCATGCTCTTGCCCCCACACCCACAATCCATCACATGGTCCAATCTTCTTCTTCCCAGCTTCTTCCTGTCAGGTGTACTGATGCGGAGACAAAGGATGACCTTGGCTTCTAGTAAAGAATGAAAACAACACATTCCACAATCTCACTCCTGTCTATTCCCCCCCTCCCATCAAGTATACTAAAGAAACAGCATAATGAAATAAGAGAAAGTGTGGCAGGCCAAAATTCTAAAAGGAATATAATTGCAGGCCTGACACTTTGGATTGTGCAGAGATGGACAAATTAACACTGAAATTAAAAGATAAAGAAGAGTCACAATATTATGAAATTTGAAACAATTGGTACAAATGGCTGCAAATCAAGAATAAAATTAATTAAGCTGAAAAACTCTCTCTCTCTCTCTCTCTCTCTCTCTCTCTCTCTCTCTCTGTGTGTGTGTGTGTGTGTGTGTGTGTGTGTGTATAAAGGTGTGTAAATATAGAAGCGAAATGTTATGTACAGGTATGATGACATAACAATGTTGATATAATAACTGTAAGGTTTTGTAGAAAGGAAAAAATAATTAAAAATCTGCTAATAAAGTTTATTCTAAAGACAAAAAAAGAAGAAATAAAACCAAGGGTGCCTGTCCTATAGGACAAAATTTATTGTATGTAGGTAAAAAGCAGATGATCAAAAGTTTCTCATTTATTCTGTTACTAAGCACAAGCACAATTATATGTATCAGAAATAATTTTTTGAGGAAATGTGGTAAAGACTATGCTGTTAATCTTCAGCAAGACAAAGAAAAACTGTGAGGCATTGTCTAAATTTGATAAATACATATATAACAATTTCTTTCTTGTTGCTATAAAAGCTTTTAACTTTTCCACTGTAATCAAAGTATTTCTCATTGTCCAGCGACCTCACTTCACAGTAAATTAATGTTATTGAATGTTGATTACACATAATTCTCAATTGTATTCTGAAGCATGAAGAAACTCAAGCTTTTATTAGCAATAATTGATGCTGATTGTTTCTAATAGCTACAGAGAGAATTGCACACCCTAAAATCTTAGGCTATTTCGATAGAATTTACTAATAGTGTCATAGCCTCATCTAACTATTACCATAAAAATACAGGATGATGCTATAAAAACCTATACATTAGTTGGATAAAAGCAACCAAATTCTGGTATACAGACATATACATTACATTGTATGTCTAATCTCTTTATAAATAATAACATAATAGATGACACACTTATATTTATTTAAAAATGATTCAGTAAAGCAGCATCATACATATTAATTATGAATAAATAATCCAAATAATTTATATAGATCATTGACAATATCTCATGGACAAATTTCTCATTTTGGGTATGAACTACATTTTAATATAGTTAAATGAGATGCAAACTCCCATTCATCAGTGAAGTATATTGGATAAATTGTTTTAATAATCCCAAAATGTAATTATGCTGAGTAAACCCATGAAATCAGAATTGTAAAGGATATTCACTATTTAATTGTAAGCAAAATCCATGGTAATAGGTAGCTCAAATGTTAAG
Source organism: Thamnophis sirtalis (assembly GCF_051295495.1). Lineage (NCBI taxonomy): Eukaryota > Metazoa > Chordata > Lepidosauria > Squamata > Natricidae > Thamnophis > Thamnophis sirtalis. The sequence continues at coordinate 90,182,881 of NW_028261381.1, forward strand.
CTGTTCTTATGTGATAACCATTACAAGAAGTAATGTGAGATAAGTAAATGTGAAATGGATGGCTACATAATGAATGAATGAATGAATGAATGAATGAATGAATGAATGAATGAATGAATGAATGAATGAATGAATGAAAATATATTGTTGTCTATTGTAGAGGAACATTTAAAAATGACGTCAATTATGTTAGCTTGTATGGTCACATGTGTGTATGTATGTGTCTGTGTTTACACACAAATACATTATTTTCTTACTGCTGCTTCTAAGATGATGTAAATATTTGTTATCTGAATATTGAATCATACTTGAGAAATCTAGCTCCCTGGCACACACACATGCACACACACACACATACACACACTCTCTCTCTGAAGGAAAGGTGTCCTTGATGTTTGCTAGTATAAGATGTTTGCAATCAATCATTTTGTGCATAATGTCATACCTTACTGTAGCTGAAAACTGAAGATGGAACAAAAATCATTCCATCATTCAAAGCCTGTTATTAATTTCATTTATCCTTCTCCATACCCCCTTAAAAATAGCAGCACTGACTTTTCACAATTAATTTGTTGGACAGTAAAGGTCAATTCACCTGATTTCTGAAAATGGGGATTGAGAATATGCAGGGTTGATGAAACAAATATCTGATTCCACATCAAAAAAACGTGTGAATCATCCCTATGGTTTTAGTTTAGATTATGAAGATTCAAAAACTATGATTTTAATAGGAAACCTAAAGGGGTGTACATATATAATCAACATTGCTCCCCTATTCTTCTTTTCACTGCTGTAGCAGTACAACCCACACATTTTCTTTCAGAATGAGTGTCCCAAGTCTGTTTTTCCCTATTTTATTGCCTTTCTTCAATAGGCTTTTTTCCCTTGCCCCTGTGTTTTTATAGGTGTTTTATAGGTGTTTTTCATGTCCCTGTGAATGTCACATGACTTGTTTTTGCAATTGCCATTCCTGATTGCAGGATCAACCTGCTCTCATGATTCTCATGATTTTACACTTTAAATGCCTCAGTTACCAAAAGATGTGTTGAAGTCAGGATTGAGGACCCTGTCTCCAGACTAAGTAGAATTATTTATTATGGATCAGCCATGCAATATTGTGGTTAAACAGATGGCAAATTCTCAGGCCATACCAATCTAGATGGGTAATTTCCATTACAGACTATACTTATCAGCTGTAAAACTATGGATGAGCTTCAGGTTGAGAATTCAAGACAAGACATAAACAAGGTGACAAGACAAAAAAAGATAGAAATTGATATTTAGGGCAGAAAAAGCTTTTGGCTGCCTCATTCCTATGATTGCTACCTGGGTTTTGGGCCCATCCTTCTTGTCTTTCACTGTCCTACATGGATATATATCAGGAATGATCATACATTTATGCCCAGTATTTTCATTCAGTTTGTTGCCTTAAATTCTCTATTATCTTGTCACAATACTTGAATTTTAAAGGAAGGCTACCTTGTTTATGTCTTTCATTTCCTACACATAGGTACTTATTTTTCTTCATGCTCCAAAACATGTTTTCTGCTGTAAATAAACACCATGCAATTATCATGTTAAAATGGGGAAGTGTTGAAGTTTTATTTACATGTTTAGACTAGAGCAAGGCAGTCAACTTATGGGTCGTGGGCTGGATTCACACTGGCCACACCATGCCTGGTTTAGCGAAGGGGAAAAAGTTGCAATACGTCATGTGATGCCACCATGGCAACACAAATTTGACACCCTGGTCTAAACCATACATCTTTAGCTCTATCAGGGTTTTCTCATTGCTATATAACCAATTTTCAAGTAGGCACTGGATGTTTTTAACTGGAGAAATCATAAATATGCTGAAAGGATGCAAATGCATTCAATTCTTGTTAGAATGGTCAAGAAGTTCTGTAATAATATCATCCATGCAGTTTTCAGTCTTACCTAGATTATTGGTGATGTTATTTTTCTCAGCATCCCATATTATTTCCAAATCATAGAGTTTGCTGATCCAAACCCTGAAGTAAAATCCATGCCGCTCTATTTTATAGAAAAGGAATGAAATATGGGATTAAAAATTTATTCCAGCATTTTTCCATTCTACCCAATAATATATCCTTAATTTAATTTCTGACAATTGTGGGACCTTCCAGAACCTTGACTTCAGTGTTATATTTTACTCATTTAGTTCTGAATGCTTAGTATTTATAGTTTATATATTCAATAAATATGTGCATCTTCAATCACATATATTACAGTTCATTAGTTCTATCCTAGTGAAGTGACAAGACAGGTGATAATATTATCAAATACTTGTTTTAATGCAATTGATTGCAACAAGTTTTTACAGAAAAATACATTTCTGTCTGGCTTATCCTCTGTCTCTTTGGTCTTAAAATCTCCACTATCGCTGTCAATGTATTCCCGTGGCTGTGGCTACAGCTCTTGCAATTTTAGTTCCTGAAGATGGTAGTATAGCAGTTCCATCTTGTTAAGCCTTGAGAGGTCTCTCGCTCTACTGTCAATAAATCATATAGAGAAGAACCAACTTCCCCAATAGACACACTTCACATTATGTCTTATGTTAACAATCCTTATGTACAGCTTCAGTTGCCACTGTAAAAATCGACCTCAAAGATCTCATCTTTGTCATTGTGGTTATTTTTTCCCCACAAAGTCAGGTGTAAGCAAGACATCTTTTTGAAATCTGAGCAGAGCAATGAATCCCTTTAAGCAGGTGAAATTGCCAGCATAACTGAAGTTTACTATGCCCAGTTGATGCCTTGTATTATTTTGGTCCAAAACTCATATCTCTGGATTAGGCAACTCATCCCTTATACATATAATGGTGCAGCTCTATGCAATAAATATTAATAGCTTTTAGCATCTTTTATTCAGGTTACATAATACAGCCTTGCAAGATTACCTAATTAACAATGCATAAGAACTATGCAAACAAGAAGTAAATTACAAGCATAAGTATATACAGTACCTTGATGCAGATATGAGTCAAGTAACAAACTTGCTCTGTGTCCATTAAATTTGCTGCCTTAGCTGAAAAAAGTAGATAAAGTGATAGATGAAGAAGCAAAAATAGTTTAACATCTTTTGTGAGGAAGAACATGTGCCAGAAGCTCATTGATAAAATTCTTCTGTCAGACCTCACTATCTTCAGAACTCCATGGTCTATCTTCACCTTGGCCATTCTAATACTTCAGATTTGATGTCCATCATTTAGCTGAATTTAAGATTAGCTTTTTCAAATTATAGAGCTTCATATCTGGCAGATAAGGTGCTGCATATCTCAATATTTGGTACTCAAAACAGTACATCTGTACAACTCCTTCCTTTTCCATTTCAGCTCATTAGCCAAACTATTTACTATTTCTCCACTTCTTACAATGTAGCCTATATCTTAAAGTTGCCAAGGTTGAGAAACATTGTTTGATGCCATTGAGCAATTCTATATCAAGGAGTTTTTTCTCTCCTGTTTATAAAGAGGAATCAATTTTCCCTTGTGGAGCACGGAAAATTTTGTCATTTGTAACATGGATAAATGAGAACACAACATTGTACCTAACTAATTTTCTCCATTCATTGTGACAGCTGATGTTCCCAGTGGGACAGTTGATGTTCTCCTTGATTTTTCTATTGATGGCATCCAATCACACTCACATCAATATGCATATCCATTGACTATTAGTCAAAACAGACTCCATCAGGATTCTAGTAATTACATTTTTGGGTATAGGGTATAATATTAGAATCCTGAAAGTCTGTCAGGGATTTTTTCTGCTCCATCAAGATTGTTTTGACTTTCTGCATCCATATCATTGATACTTTTGAGACCGAGAAGGAGTCATATGCTGAAACAGGTGGCTAGAGAAATCAATCAATCATCAATCAAATAAATAAATACTCCCTCCCCCCCCCAGGGGATATCTGAATTATGACATTGCAGCCTATCTACACCCAATACCAGGGGAAACATGTATGGAAGTTGTGATATAGATTGGTAGGAATTCTGTACTTTTATTGATTTTCAGTTGTAGAGAAATAGTATGTTGCAAAGTAGGTTCAGACTGGAGCAATTGCCCATCAATCATTTCCACAAGCATAGGTTATACAAGCACAGGTTTAATAACTGTGTGGGCAATTTAAGTTGCTGCACTGTAATCTCATCTATGAAAGCGGCTGTTGCACCAGAGTCTAAAATAGGAGATATATATATTTCTATGCCCAAGAGGGTACAAAAAATAACAAGGGATAATTAAACGCACTTGTCTGACCTCTTTTAGATTCTCTCAGGAAGCCCCCGTTGAGCATTTGGAAGGGGAGCCTGTGAAGTTTCCAAAGAACAAGGCTTTGGAATTATTCGCTTGCTCGCTTGCTAGGCGTCCTGCAGTTCCACACGTATGGCACTTTGCAACTAGCTCAGAGGTCTGTACTTCAGTGGAGCAGTGTTTTGGCTAGATATCCTGGGATTCCATTGTAGATACATAAACCAGGCCTCTTTTGTATTTCTCTGCTGGGGACTGGAATTAGTTCACCGCTTCTATTCACATGGGGCCTCCAGAATTGGAGTAGGAGGAGGAGATGGGGCAAGAGGGGAGGGCAAAGAAAATCTATAAAATCTTCCCTTCTGTGCATCATCTTCCTCCGTTGACCCTTCAATTAGCACACACAACATTGGAACAGTTCTTCCATATTCTCTGATACTTCTTCTTTCACTAATTCATCTCTCAATTCATCAAAAAGTTGTTCCCCAAGCTGGCCAATCAGACATGGATGAGGAGACCTAATTCTCTGGTGGTATCTGATTTACAGAATTCTCTTCCCATCTGACACCCACAAGTAGCATCCAATTTTTATTTGTTTTTGAACAAGGACAAACAAACATAAAAATAAAAAGAAACTATCTTCCACTACAAATTGTAGAAAGTGTGCCAGTTGGTTACAGTATTTCCATGCATCTCTTCCATAGTCACCACCTGCTTTTCATATCAAATTGCATATTTTAAATTCACTTATATTTATGTATATCACAATTATTATATCTCAACCTTAATTTGACTATAATTGTTTTTACATCCTTTTATATATAATATTCAAAATTTAGAATAAGGTTATATGATAACATTCCATTAAATCATCCTAAAATCATCCAATCACAATAATCTTTATAACATATTCTAGATAAAACTTTTAAACTTCCTCTCATAATCTCCATGTATTGTTTATATAAAATTTCATATTATCAAACTAATATATCTATATGTATTGTTATCATTATTAATCATTATTTAACTATAGCTATTGTCGCTTTATTTTATACATACTACTAGTAAACTAAATTTAGTTTCATTTTTTATTATACATTTTCATTGCATCAACCTGTATCTTTCCAGTAATAGTACGGTCTTATATCTGTTGCCATTTGTAATATTAATGTTCTAGTTACTTTTGTAATAAATCTTGTATAAACTTCTCTTGGCAACATGTTATTCCTTTCGTATCTCATAAAAGCTTGAAACCCAACATCTGTTCTTTCCATCAGCTTATCTTTGGTTATTGCTAGTGCTTCTGTCAAGATTTCTCTCCTTATCTCCATCAATTTTTCTCTCTTTTCTTCTTCTGTGCTTTGAAGTCTGGGGTAGAGTTCCAATCCATCTATCTCCCCTTTCCATATTCCACTCTTGCCATTACCAACCATGTTCACTTTGTTGTCAGAATCCACAGTTTTCTTATCTCTTTGCTCATTTTTTTCTTCCATCTTTTGAATTCTGTCCTCCACTTTCTTCATTTGGTAAACATCCTCAGTTTCTCCATTAGATTTTTCTGTTTTGTATTTCATATTCTCCAATCTCTTCTAATTCTCTCTGTCACAACTAACAAATTTCGAATTTCAAACATAATCATTTGCAATGTTACAGTTTCTTTTTCCTGCTGAGCCATTCTTTTAATTTTGCAGATACTGCCACTATAGGGTTCAAGGCTATTTTAATACACTTCAAACAGGTTCATTTATTATCTTTCAAGTCAAAATGTTGTCTTCCCTCCAATAGCTAGTGATAGAACTTCCAAAGGCACCTGTATAAACAACTTGTGCTCTTCCTACTATCACTGTCAGTAAACAAACTGAAAGAACCTTGAATCTCAAATGATCAAAGAGAAAGAAGAAAAAACAATGTATCCAGCCTCCAGCCTCTAAGTGGCAGTGTAACTGCTTTTCCTCCTGTTATAATCCTTCTTATTTTCTTCTTTATATTCCAAGCTTAAGAAAGAAAGACAAAACCCTTAAATGGAGATCAAAAACAATCCAATCAATCAAATCAAGTATTATATAAAAAAAGGAAAATTTTAATCCATAGGTATAAGCAAAAGTGAAAAAAGAAGAAGAAAGAATTAATCCATTCAATTTAAAAAATAGAGAGCCCCTGCAAAAGTTCCATCCGTGAAAAAAAAAATAGAAACTGGATAACACACTAAGTTCAATGCAGATAAATCTCACTGCCTACAGTCTTCTGTCTTCAATCTTAACTTAACTTAATTTTTTTTCTTGGGTAGTCTCTTCCTCTAATAATAAAATTTCCTCACCAATTCAACACGCTTTCTCTTTCCACTTTCTTCCCATTCCGGAGCTGTCCCAACTTCAGCAGCTTCATTAGCTGTGTTTCTGCCAGAAAAAAGGGGTATTCCTGGATATTTTAGGGACTTTGTGGTGTCCCTGAGATCAGCAGGAGGTGCCCTTCTCAATCACCATCTCTGCAGGATGGTTTAGGTCTAAATGGACTGTCCGGAAGCAGAAATTGAACTGCGATCTCGGAGCACCAAGATCGCACGTTGTGCCGTCGTGACATCAGTTCTCCTAGTCAACTAGCATCATTTTTATGCCAAGTAAAAACCTTGCTATTGTCACAGACTTTGCAACTTTTATTTTTTACTTGTATATTAATTGTAATTTTATTCGTATTGTTTTAGTTTTTGAATGATCATCTTATAGCTGCCTAGTACATATATATATATATATAGCGTTAGAGGGACCCGGTGACTCAGTGGCTAAGATGCTGAGCTTGTCGATCAAAAGGTCAGCAGTTCAGCAGTTCGAATCCCTAGTGCCATGTAACAGAGTGTCAGCTTGTCCCAGCTTCTGCCGACCTTGCAATTTCAAAGCATATAAAAATGCAAGTAGAAAAATAGGAACCACTTTTGGTGGGAAGGTAACAGCGTTCCATGCGCCTTCATCATTTAGTCATGATGGCCACATGACCACGGAGATGTCTTCAGACAGCACTGGCTCTTCAGCTTTTAAATGGAGATGAGCACCACCCCCTAGAGTTGGGAATGACTAGCACATATGTGCAAGGGGAACTTTACCTTTAACTTTATATATAGTGTTATTATTTTGTATTCCAGACTCTGATTATTTTGCTTCAACTTGTGAATCTCCAAATTTGCTGTTACTCTCCTAGTCAAATAATCAAAAGCAACTCTTAATCTTTGCATGAAGCTCTGGTAATTATCCAGTGATGGATCATTGCTTTTAATGAGGATCACAGCCCATTTGGCATCTCCTTCTTTCAGCAGAATAAAAACAAAGGCACTTATCTGTAAGAAATTCTACTGGCCAACTTGCATTGGGTTGTGAAAGTCAGAAATTGATCCTGAGACTTCTGAAACCTGGCAGACCTCCCTGAGAATGAAGCAATACTTATTGGATTACAAGTTGTTGATTGCCCCTGGGTGAAGCAAGCCTTTTCTAATGGTTTTGTGGAGATTTATTATTTGCATATCCATTTATTTTTGATGCTGTAAGAATACCTTGGCATTTCTTTTGCAAGGAACGGAATGACCTGAGGATTCAACACCATCTTCAAAATCTAATGGCAAGGTTTGTCACCTTTTGACCTTTTTGAGAGTAATAAAGCTTTCAGAATTGGTTCAGAATTGTCAAGGGGAGACCAGGTGAAGAAACAGACAACCCAAGAATTCCAGTACTCCTTTAGTGCTATTGGATAGAGTTTCCCAACCATGGCAATTTCCAGCTATATGGACTTTAGCTCCCAGAATTCCATAGCCAACATGGCCATTGCTGAGAATTTTAAGAGTTGAAGTCCACTAACCTTCAATTTTTCAAAGTTGGGAATACTATAGGTATAATAATAGAATATTGAAGGTCTGCCAGAGTTTCTCACTGCCCCATTTTATACAAAACAAAATCATGATAGGATTTTTTTTCAATTTCTTTCTCACACTTTCCACGTTCTCTGAATTGATGAAAAAAATCACATATACATAGCATAAATAGTTAAAAAGATAAAAGGATATACTTACATCTTTTAATTGCATATCAGAATTCATTATCTGTCAAGCTAATAAACTAAGTGTGAAAGTTTAGCAGGGGCTAAAGTTTAGCATGACCATGTAGAGGTTATTCTAGGTAAGAAGAAACATACTTGAATTGGGCCTCAAATTCCTAGTAACTAAAATCATTTAGGATATAATTGATTTCCTTGCCATGAATTCCATAGGCAAACTTTTGCCATAAGCTTTCTAAAGAGCATGACCAAAACTTTTCAAGATAAAAATGTTTTAAAACAAAACTATGTTTATTTCATTTTATTCTACATAATGCATCAATTTAGTACGAAGAATATTGAACTGTATCTGCAAATAACTTTACATTGATATATAGTATATTTAATTTAATCACAAGGTCAATCAGATGGTCAGACTGGATTTGGCATTTGTGTATATTTAGGATTGGTAAACACCTTTCTTCCAATAGTTCTACAGCTGCTGTCCCTGGTTGCTCAGCTAACACTCTTGAGCCCATTTTTCACTAGATATCCAGGGACTCCAACAACTACTATGGTCTTTGTTGATCCCGGTGAGTCCTTCAAGAGCAAATGGGTCCAGGATCTTTCTCTGTGTGTCAGCTGTCCTGATTTGTTACAGTGTTTCTCAAATTCTCAATCTTTGTCCATCATATGATCAGAGCGGTACTGGAGAGGGTTATACCCCTCTTCCTGTTATTAACTTGTACTCCCTTTGTGTCTATCCTTTATTGTTCAGCTGCTAAGCTTTGGTACAATTGTCCAGCAGCCTTTAGTCTGTCATCCTTTCAGTCTCTGAGTCTGTTTCAAATTATTCCACACTCAGTTTCATTAGGTTGACTACCCTTTTATAAGTCAATCTGGTATCCTACAGACATTCTTGCTCTATTGCCATACTTTATAGCTGCTAATTGTTACTGACCTCCTTGCCTTTTTAGAGGGAGGTGGTTCCTACAACTTCTTGATGCCTGTCTCTTGAAGCATTAAAATAATTACATTCTCCAGGCTACTAGAAATCAAGATATGTAATATATTGAAAGGGAAAAAATCACTAGCTCTAACTCTCCACTCTTCAAGAATGGCCTATAAAATATGTAAGAGCTCCCTCCTCTGGCAGCTGAAATGCTCCAGAGTTCTTTGAGTCACTAGGAACTACCATTTGTTTTAAGGGTGTTTCTTAAATGAGATGGAAAGCCCACCACTACAATGTTATAATGAATTGCTCCCAAGAGCAAGCAATCACTGATTTGCTCCTCTAAAGATGTTAGCAATGTTCAGAGCATTGCTGATATTCAAAAGCAACATCATGCACTAAAATGGTCCAGGTTATATATCAGTGGTCTAGTATGTGACTACTTTGGATAAAAGCCAGACTGCTACTACATCTAACACTTAGAATTCTTCATGATTGCAACAGATGTCTTTACTGGGGCAAAATTACCAGGTGGTAAGCCTGTTTGGTCATTCATTATGAGCTTCCAGAAGTGGATAGTGTAGGGGGCTATCCTGCAGCTTTCTATTAGGATCTTGGCATTGAAATTGGAGCTGAAACTTAATCTCTCTCTCCCTCACCCTCTCCCTTTTCATCCCTCCACCCTCTCCCCCTCCCCTCTCTCTGTGCCTTCATATAGTCTTTAATTTTAATAGAAAAATCATCTTTTATACAAACCCCAACATTTCCTTTGCTAAGCTGAATTTCATGCAAGACTGCCAGTATCCATAGTCATGGCTATGATCTGGTTTGTGCTACTGGTTAGGCTGCCAATATAGTATTAAATAACATTTTACTTATGCCAAGGTATCATCTTTGGATGGACTTTAATACACTGTGGTTGTGGACAACATCTGGAAAATATGGGAATGAATATTTCTAATGTGGCATTGGACAGTAATATTTTTATCCATGTTTGTTATTTAAAAACAGCTGCACTTAAAGATCTGTTCCTGCTTTTCTACTAAAACAAACTCAAACTTTGTGTTTTTATTATTGTCCATATGGCTATATTCCAGATTTGTTTTGCATAGCTTTTCATGTAATTAAAGATAATAATGGTACTGGAAGACAAATTTTCCTTTTAAATATTGTCTCCTTGTTCATAACATTCTTTCTTTTCAAATTTGTCTAATTCTGAAATGACAGTTTTCCCTCTCTTCTTCTACCACCCAACAAGTAATTCAGTTCCCTTGTTTCTTCTTAACAAAAACTATTCTATCCAGCGTTCCCAGGGAGGAGAATTTGCAGTGTTCCTGCTGTTACTTCTTTACCAGCTGAATGGCTGAGAAGCCACATTCCCGTTGTGAAGCAATTTTGAGATCCAGCAAGACAATGAGTGCAACTGGAATTAACTGTTTCCATGTATTGCCTAACCATTGGCTAGGTATCTTTCACAATATCGCATGATTAAACAGAGTACTGTGTGTTAAAACAGCAGGAGGAATAACTATGAGTTTACTAAACCTTGTGCTCTCCAGAAGCACTGTATTAGAACTGCAGTTGACACAATTTCTAATCAGTATAATTTGTCACACAATCAGATTTCCAAGGCCAACAGAGTTTGTTGTGTATGCCTGTCTCAAACCTCATACAGTACTGGTGGCAGCTGATGCTCAATGGGACTAGTTGAGCTTGTTGGGCAGAGGGCAGTGTGACAAATGACTGGCAAAGCTAAGTAGAAAATAGGAGGACGTAAATGCTTTTGTAATTACTGTATATCCATCCTCCTTCTCTTGCAAAACACCACCAAAGAGAATTAAGCTATATTTACTAATAAATATAAAAACACTGTTTTCTTTTGTCTCAGGGAGACTGAATGCTTGGAGAACAGGTTCACGTCTTTTACTCTCTCTTAAAGCCACCATAATTTTCTAGTTGCATCACATTTTTATTTTTGTGAAAAGATGCTTATTTTATTATTTATTAGTCAGATGTTTATAGCTGTCTATCTCACAAAAAGAGACTCTGGGTGGTTTATAACATTCCCTCTGTCTGACATTCAATTCAATTGTTCAGTGATTAAAGTCTGGCATTTCTCTATTCACCTGTCTTTCAATAAGATGGCATTGCTGAGATATGGAATCTGCTTATGGCGTTCCCCAAAAAAGTCATAAAATCAATTTGAGAGCTGAAAATGTCTATTCTGTTTTGCTGTTGACAATGCAGTGGGGATTAGACCTCTCAGCACTCTTTGCTTCAAAGTTGTCTCCAGATTTCTTTTCAGAAGCATGGCCAGGAATGCACATGTACCTTTGAAAATGATGGACACTTATTTGCCAGAAAAGGAAGTTATGTTGTTCATCTCTCTTTTGGATGAAATAGATAGGCTTCCAGATCTCTTGATTAAGACCTGCAGTGGGCACCTTTTATTATCTGCAGGATGATTAATTGAAAACTTCCCTGCATCACAGTTGCACTTGCTAAATGATGTGTCGACTTGTTCTTCAGCAGTGATGATATCATAGCTTTTTTTATTGAAACAAGATCTAACTTCCTCTGTTTTACCAGCTGGGATTATGGAGGTAGCTCAGAAAACAAGTTTCCAATGGACTCTCTGACTAAATTGATGGTACTCAGAATTCTGTGTACTGGACTTCACTATGTGCTATATCCACATGGGTCATTACTCTGTGAAACAGAGACAAGTATTATAGGGGCAATTAATCTTCCTATATGTGAAGAGATACCTTGTCTGTAATCTGCATTTGTTGCACTATTGAACCCATTGCTCCTGGGGCTCTCATTCCATTATCTGATCCTTTTGGTCTCAGCAACTGCCATTCTATTCAGCTCCATTCCCAAGAAGCCTTCATGCCACCTTAGTGGCAGCTAGAATTTGCTTTTCTGCTTAATGGAGTCTGAGCATTCCTACCTGCTGGTATGAATAAATCTTTTCTTCCTGTTGCATCTCAAGAAAACTCTGAGTGACTCCTCTCCTGAGCACATGCAGGTCTCAAAACTAGTTCCTCAGATATTCTTTCATTTAGAATGCAATTTTATTTCTATTTTCCCACCATGTGAATGACATCCCTGAATGGCCCCTGAATTACCAGAGACTCCTTCTCTGGGCTGCAGAAACTGCCACCAGTAGATGGCAGCAAGGAGTTAGATTTTTGTTTTTCTCTGCTGCCATTTAGTTGTTGTATAGAGTCTTGCAATCTAGAGATGGTACACCTATAACTTGTTCCTGAAAGAAACATCAGAAAAAGCTTCAAAATATGAAGAAAATAGGAAATGGAATGGTTGAAGTACTCATAGGAATATACAACAAATTTACTTTACTTTCACTAACCTTAGGCTGGGCTTATTTCTTTGCTCCAAACAAAAAACATGTATTAACTGAAGAGACATTTAGCCAATTAGCTTTGGGAAGTAGATCAGTGAGCTCATCAGGTCTGTTCTTAATTGGCTCTCTGGTTTAATCCTCTTTAAATGGAGCATGGGGCAAAGTTTACCTTTCTGGATTGCCATAGTGGCAAAAGACTAGCAGAGGAGAAGAAAGTTCACAGATTTTGCCTAAGAGAGACTTAGTTAGAGGCAAACCAATAAAAATAAAATATAGAAAAAATAATATTTTTCAGATCTAGCCAATAATAGTGCACTGCAGTAGAATACAAGAATTGCTTCTGGGCTGCACAAATCTGTGCAACCAGTAGACCCAAGTTTAAAAAAAAAAAAACCACAGAGAACATCTAGGTCTTTCATGCCATCTGATGATCTAGATTTTTGAGCTGATTGTGTGTAAGGGAAGAAATCTAGCTCTCCTGATCTTTAGCCATGAAGCCACTCTGCTCCCCATCATTTGATGATGTTAAAAGAAGGGGGAAAGCATCTTTATTCACTTTCTAGGTATCACATATCATGCCATACAACAACCAAGTTTCCTCTTTGCATAAACTTTACAAGTCCTGCGCATCACTTTTATTTATTAGATAATTGTCCAAGTATCTTGATCATTCTGGTTGTTGCTTGATCCCTTTTTTCAGTTTTTTTAGTCCTGAAAGATTATTTTTCATCTGCAATGGCCAGACCCATACATCAAATTCAAAGTGTGTTTACACTCTAGATGTGTATACATGCATTACAATATTGGAAGCTTTACTTTCCATTCTTTTTCTTGATCATTCCTGTTAGATACCAGAAACATTGGTAATGGTTTACACCAAGGTCCTCTGTTCCGTCGGGAACAGAGATTCAATCCGATTGGTCAAAGGGTCTGACAGCTGCCTATAAAAGAGCTGCTGTCAGACTGTACATAGTTGACTTGTGCTAATAAAGAGCTTTTTGTTACTCTCAAGTCTGAGTGTGTCTTCATTCACCCGATCTAACAATTCCTAACATCAAACACATCCTTTTTGTAGTAGGCTCACAGCAGGCAGCATTTTTATATCATAATAAAGTTATTTGTTTGGTTTCAGCATAATGTGTTCACCATAGTTGGTGGCTTATTCTGTTATATGGAACCAGACAATGATAGTTTATTAACTGAACTTTAGTTAAATGAACGGTAACATAGTGTAATGTACAAAGACAACCTGACTTAAATTTTAAATGAGTTATTCATCACAGAGAGAAAGGCATGTTGTGGGTCAACACATGTTTGTCAACATAAACTGCATCCCTCTCACTCCCTCTCCCTTTCTCCCTCCCTCCCTCGCTCGCTCGCTCTCCCTCCCATATCTCTATCATCTATTTATATCTACAGCTTGTCAACAGCGATATTTCATATATAACCAAATAGTTATACTCTTCTATAGAACTCCAGTAGATATAGATGGAATAAAATGCCCAAGGAAACCATTTAGATGTCTTGTTTCTAAGTTAGAACCAAAATATAAACTTAGTCTGGAAGAGGTCACGTGCTTATTGAACACACTATTCTATGCTGGAAAAGTTGCACTAGAAAGGAGAAAGTTGTTTTGCTACTCTTTGTTTTCTTTTGTTAGATGCTGGCAGCCTAGCATACAAAATCTGCAGCTCAAAAAGTCTCAAGGCTGTTTATCTCTGGAGTACATTGAATGCTAAGAAAAATGGATCAAATTCACCATTTTAAAAAAAAATTGAGGTTGCTTTGTAGAAAATATTCCTATAAGGCTCTCCTGGTCAAATTATGCTCTTTGAGGGAGTTTGTCAATAAAGTATATATGCATTGCTTTCTGAAATGAATAAATATTTCCTCCAAAGGATCATTTTTATAGCTGAACCATTTGAACAGGAGGCTTAATTTTTTTAAAACAACAACAACAAGCTATATTCAAATCAAAAAGCAATTACTGGGAAAGACAGCCAGGCTAGTTAGGTTAGAAGAGGAGGCCAGAGGTGAATAAGGAAAAGCCCAGGGGAACAGAGAGATTCAGATATGAAGCAAGAAAATTAAAAGGAGCTATGTGTCCCTTGAAAAACATTCCTTTCTTTTCTTTTCTTTTCTTTTCTTTTCTTTTCCTTTCCTTTCCTTTCCTTTCCTTTCCTTTCCTTTCCTTTCCTTTCCTTTCCTTTCCTTTCCTTTCCTTTCCTTTCCTTTCCTTCCTTCCTTCCTTCCTTCCTTCCTTCCTTCCTTCCTTCCTTCCTTCCTTCCTTCCTCTTCTTCCTTTCACAGAACTGGTCTGAAATAGCTTCTTGGGAGAAAATACTTAGTGGCATATTCTCCTGACTTTTCATTGAATGTGGGCATTCAGTAAGTCTATAATCACTTCAGAAACGACTATATGTTGCAAGATAGATCATTCATATATTCCTACTGCTGCTCACTATAAAAATGTGCTGATTAATCTAAAGCTCTGCTTCTTTTAGATTCCTCTGTTAGCTTTAAGTAGGAGAGAAAGTACAGAAGAAAGAGTCAGATGCTGCTACAATTAGTTAACAACATATGAGGGACAAATCTGTCTCTTGCTCTTTTAGGTAGCAAAATATGGCTCAACCTTGACTTAAGAAGAAAACAATTGTTTCAAAATGTGATTGAAAAGAGTAAGACTTAAATCCTATGCAGATTTACTTGAGTGTTTCATCAAATATAATAGGATACATGTCTAAGTATATATGGAACAGCTTTCAGTGTAAACAACTTCTAAACTTATATATCTTATCTTTCTGTCTATCCATCTATTAATCCATTATTACAAGGCAGAAGATTTTTCTGCAAATATTATGAGGAAAGAACCTTAGCTTGTTATCTATATTAGTTTATGTTTTGAAAAAAATCTTTGCAATGAGACAAAGATGATCTGTTCTTCACATTTCTTTGAGACATTAATGGAGTTATTTCTCCAAGGACCATCAAGGTTCTGATACAAAATGTTCTTGCCATTCCTATTTCTCCTGATATATTAATGGAACAGGGAATAGAAATTACATTTCTGGATCACTTTGCAGCTATTTATTGGAGTGCCATAATGCAAATGCTAAATGGCATGAAGCCATACAAAATAAAATGAATCTATGGCAATTTGTTGAGTTCACATTTTTGTCCTTTTTATTTATTAATGAAGAGAAAAAAATTGTTTCTATCAAATTATAGACACAACAATTAGGTGTCAGTCAATGATTTGTGTCGTTTACATTTGTAGTAGTACAGAAAATCCACTCCAAAGTCTATTATGTAATTTTCAGAGACTTGAGTCTTAAGTAACATTCTGGACATAACTTCAGCCTTTCAGTGATGGCATCTTTCCAACTTTGATTCCCTTTTGGACTATTTTGTAAATAGGTCTTAGGTATTTTTTCCAGGATTGCTTTCAACTTGAAAGCGTGATAATTTGTATTAATTATTATCATGTTTTTTCTTACTTGCTCTATAGCATTTTGTAAATAGTAATAATTTGTCTTTAAAATCCTGAAACCATTTTTAAGATTGTCTAACTGGTGGTGGAAAAATCTGTACAATATATACAAAAAAAGGAGAAGGCCAATGGATATGAGGCAGACCCGAAAGATGATGGAGACACAACATCAAAGGCATACAACAATATCAATTAACAATGCCAGGAAACCAAGAACCAGAACTTTGAGTCTCCCTTGATACATGAAGTGGTGGTGGTGGTGATGGTGGTGGTGGTGGTGGTGGTGGTGGTGGTGGTGGTGGTGGTGAAGGAGGAGGAGGAGGAGGAGGAAGGAGGAGGAGGAGGAGGAGGAGGAAGAAGAAGAAGAAGAAGAAGAAGAAGAAGAAGAAGAAGAAGAAGAAGAAGAAGAAGAAGAAGAAGAAGAAGAAGAAGAAACAAATGTACACATTAACAGATACTTAAATCTAACCCCCCACCCTCTTTTTTTTAGCTAATTCACCCCAGGCTTTGCCTTTTTGACATGAAAAGTTGAAAGTCATGAATATTCAACTCTGAGGAGAGCATAGCAATATTTCTGAGCAACAAGAAATGAACCACCATTTACCATATTTTTGAGGCCTCAGTTATTGATTGTACTTAAAATGTCATTGGGTCAGCCTTTATCAAAGAAGCAGTCTTTTAATAGTAGTTGTCTTAATGTTCTGTTTTGTTCTAACATTTGTCTTAGCAGTACAGTAACAATGTGAGATCCATATTATTATGTTTCTTTGTGAGGCAGTACATCATGAAGTTAAGACTATGATTAATTTATGGGAAAATAAAAAATATATTAGCATGCTACCTTGTTATTAAGATTAACAATGATTCCCTAAAGACCAGCAAGTTACTGAAAAATATGAACGTTTCATCTTGGTCATTTTATTAATCATAGAAAGTCCTATGTGACTTTTAAAATGGAAGTGCCTCATTTTAAATTGATATTCTTCTTTAGCCATTTCTACTATCTTGGAGTACTGTAGCATTGTGTTCACTCCAAAATAAAAATAGCATATGTGACGAAAATAAAAAAACAACAAACACCATCATGTTAAAGAATCTATCTATCTATCTATCTATCTATCTATCTATCTATCTATCTATCTATCTATCTATCTATCTATCTATCTATCTATCTATCTATCTATCTAGCTAGCTAGCTAGCTAGCTAGCTAGCTAGCTAGCTCCAAGTAGATAGGTAGGTAGGTAGATAGATTCTTTCACATGATGGTTTTTGTTGTTTTGTTGATAGGTAAATAGGTAGACAGACAGACAGACAGAGACAGACACAGACATAGATACAGACAGAAGGGTGCATTTGTCATAATTTGACACAGCCAATGCATGCTATTTTTTTTAAGTTTGTCATAGCGGAAAATAGAGCCATATCTAACTTGGCATAGAGTTCACAGAGTCTTTAACATGCATTAATTTCAAAGTTCAAATCAATATGATGTTATATTTACCATCTTACTTCTTGTGAATGTTGGCCAATGAGGGTATTTTTAAAAAGCTTCAAAGCAGTAATTATTATCACTGCTTTGAAGTTTTACTTTGGTTTGTCTTGTATCGCCCAGGACCACAATGCAATAGAATTAAACTGTCCTTTCTCAGCAAAAGCAGCTTCTGATTTTTTTAAAGTTTACATTACAAACTATGATAAATTTTGTGATCTATCTTGTGGACATTTAGTACCTTCTTATTTGGAAGATGTATTGAATTCTGTTCAAACCTACATCATTATCCAGGAAGAACTAACTCCCAAATAAGGGGCTACAACATTTTCTGGGCTAAGGCTCACATGTAGCCTTTAAGAAGTGTGCTAGGGTTGTAATGAAAAAAATAATAATGGGCAAAGCAAAGAGACAAATTAAATATAAAACAGGATTACATTCACATTCATGTAAAATGAAAACTAAATAGAAATTACATAATTCATTCCAAAGTTTTTTACTTAATAATGTGGAAAGAGTCATATTAGCAGCAATGTTTAGTGGTCTGAAAGATGCAGCCAAGACTCCTGGGGTCTTTGGTTGCGCATTGTAAGCTTTTAAATTGATTGGAGGAAAGAGGAACGTATGCAATCACATATATTCACTTCTCAATTTAGTTTTAGAGTACTGGCCCATTGCCTTTTCGTTACTGAATATCAACAACATGACATTTCCTAGTTGATTGAATGTGACAGACACATTTATGTGAACAGTGTGAGAGGTAGTCCAGACAAGAAGCATTCCCAGAAATATCAACTCTATTTCATTAGAAGGTTGTATTAACAGAATCTTGCAACTCTGAAAGTATATTTGTCTCCTGTCACTTTTCAGAATCAAAGAAACTGTGGAGGACCCCTTTTGAGATGTTTGCTAAATCCACATTCCTTCTGCAGGTTAATCTACTTCTCATCTTGACTGTTGCCCTGGCTGTGGCTTCTTCAATATCTCCCAAGGTTTTTCTCCACATAGTGGGGCTGCTATGGGTTCGCCTAGGTTCGGGAGAACCCATAGCTAACATTACAGCCAGTTCGGAGAACCTTCAAATCCCACCCCTGGCTGGCCCCACCCTCCCCACCCCACCCCACATGTCTCCATGTGGCCTGTGGTTTTGGATGCGAGGTAAGTGCCAGGCCCACACAGAGATTAGGTGAGTTGGAAAAATGGGTCTTCTGGAAGTTCCGGAAGACCAGAAACAGGCCTGTTCCCAGCCTCTGGAGAGCCTCTGGAGCCTGGGGGAAGCAGTTTTCACCCTCCCAAAGGCTCAAGGAAAGTTAACAGAGCCTGGGGAAGGTGAAAACAGCCCCTCCCCCACTGTGGTGCAGGAAGCCAACTAGGCCACACCCACCATGGTCACATCCACTCAGTAGCTGGGCAGAGAACCCTTTGCTGAAATTTTTGAAGCCCATCCCTACACATGCAATTACAAAGACACATATTACAACAGAATGTATCAACCACCATGATTCCAATATTGTACATATTTAATACAAAACATGGGAATTTATATGGGGGAAGTGATGTAAAGGAGTTATTCCTTCACATTAAGGAATCCTTGCTGGATTTTCAGCAAGCCTCCTATTTCTCCTGAGATGTTCTCCTTAGACAATGGGATGGTATAATGAAACTTTTTTTGTATTATAAAATGTTTAAAAATAACATTTAGAACATGGCATGAATATTATCTTTATTGATTATGGGTTTTGTCACTGGCTTTTATTTTTTCTCTAAACTTTGTTTTTCCTAATATACAGGATTGTGATTATGTACTTATTTATTTGATAAGGCAGAATATTCATTGCTTTCAAATTCTGTAACTGGAAGAATAAAAATTTGTTGTAGATCCAGACTCTGGAACACCTGCTCAGCTGTTCAAATTCTGTCCCTAAAGCTCTTTGGAGAATACAGGACCATGAAATTATTACTTTATGCAAATCATTAATGCAATGACATATTTTCCTGGAATGGTAGAGAGTTAATCTGCCATATTCTGCAGTGATTTGCAGATGTTTGAGTGCATGACTCTGAACCAGAAAGAACCCAATCCATTTCAGAGCCAAATCCTTCAGCTAACTAGGAACCTGGTAGTCACATATATGAAGAGAAAATGAAGAAAAAAGTAGTTGTCAGCCAGTTTGATCTAGTGGTTAAAGTACCAGGTTAGAAAGTGGGAAGGTGTGAATTCTAGTCCCACATTAGCCACAGAAGCCAGCTGGGTGACTTTGGATAAGTCATTCTGTCTCCACCCAATTCATTTTATAGTTTTGTGGGGAAAATAGGAGGAGGAAGGTGTCTTGGATATGATCACCACCTTCAATTTGTAACAATAATAAAGTGGGATAGACAAACAAACAAAAGACTTTCCATTCTGATCTCTCTCTCTCTCTCTCTCTCTCTCTCTCTCTCTCTCTCTCTCTCTCTCTCCCTCTCTTTCTCTCTCTCCTCTCTTTCTCCCCCCCCCCGCCCTCTCTCTCATCCCCAAAATGCTTTGATAGATAAAAAGAGAAGTCTAGCTTGAGGGGAACCTATCAATCATTCAGTCCTTTTTACTTTCTCAAGTAATGCATCAGAGGCTGAACTTGTGAAAGAATTTACAATTAAAACCATTAATTAAGTTTCAGGTACTTTAAAATGATCCCAGGTTGGCTAATGTTTCTGATTGTTATTCTTTCATTTCTTCCAGATTTACTTTATCTGACTTCCATTCCTTTTTTATACTGTGTCCAGGCACTGGCCATGTTCTTTCTTATTCATAGGCCATACATGGGATCAAGTTTAACATACTTATCTATTCATTTATTAGATTTATATGATCACCCACCTTAAAGCACAAGTCTGACCGCTAAAACTGTTACAAAAATATCCACATAATATATTCATATAAAAATAAAACACACAATAGCTGGAATAAATCACAAAAACATCAATCAGCAGAACCAGAAAATGGGCTCCATCACTGTTTTAATCAACCTAGCCTAACCCCATGCCTAACCTAACCTCATGCTGTTATTTTGAGAGAAATAGCTCTTTGCTACTAATAAATACATAATATTAAGGTCTCCTTCTGTCCAAAAAGAATTACGGTGCATACTGGAAGAGGCAGGGTTACAATATCCTTTCTGAATACACAATTAAGGATCATCTTCTTCCAACTGAAAAAAAAGGAAAAGCAAGCTTCTGGAAATGTAAGTACACAATGCATTTTAGCTGGAGGTAGTAATTTGAAAACTGAAAATTATTTGGGAAGCGGACAGTTCTTCAGAGCACATGGGAATGTGAGCTCAGTGCCTGCTTAAAGTTAGCCTAATTAAAAGTGTTGCCTTGTTAGTGATGGTGCCCTTTGTGAAGCACCTCTTCTGAATGGTATTTGAAGCACAAACAGTTCTCATCTTCCTCTGTGGCTGGTAATTAATATTTAATGTCCAATTATTTAAGGATTATTTCTGTTCATATTCCCTGCTCAAAGCATGAGAAAATCTACTTTAGATGTGATTCTACTAAAGAGGTAGAATAATTGCCTGTTGTGTTTTATTTTTTTTCTTTTGCTTCCAAGATTTCCTTCGCATCATGAGAAGTTACTAAAGTTATTCCCAGAAGCATCTTCAATCAATCAACATACTTGTTTACAAAGAGTAGAATTTACAATGCTGCAGGTTATAATAATAGTGTAAGAGGTGTGTAAACTAGATAAAATCAATAGAAAATAGAAAAACATGCAATCATAAAAAGGAAAAATACTGAATTTCTATTTTTGCATACATTCGGCTCCTATTTTGCTACACCTTCTGCAGGAAGAATTGAGACCAATTAGGCAAACTGACAAGAATCCAAAAACTTAGGGAAACAACTTTTTGTTAAAAGGAGATAGTCATAAACAGTCTCTCTATGGGGACATGTGCAGTTTCTAAATAAAAATAAAATAAGGACAGAATTCTTTCAAAAGGAAGACTAGATCTATTGTATATAAGAACAAGATTTATATTCTCTTTTCTTGTCCTGGTAGAATTTTGCATTTGTGTGCATCCCTTTCTAGGTTTTTTAAATTATTAATTTTATGTTGCAATGACCAGTTTTGCTACTGTGTTTTTTACTTGTGTAATTATTAATTTTATGTTGCAATGACCAGTTTTGCTACTGTGTTTTTTACTTGTGTAATGTGTAATAATTAACTTTCAGCTCCTCCATGTGACAATGCTGGGCCTGGCAGACTGCTAAACATAATTTTACCATTTACCCTGTGATTTTACAGTCTCTGGCTGTAAGCAAATATCTTACATAAGACCTTTGCGAATTAAGAAGGCTATTATGGTGTTAAAGATATCTTTAGAGAACAGGAAGTGCTGAAAAAAATGTATGGCAGTTTTCCTATCATCCCTGTCTCCCATTTCAGTGATTCTTGGGTCTTTCAGTAAGAATGGCTTTTGTGAAAATGTGAAAACATGCAAGGAAGAACACTCTGCTGTGCAATTCTTTGACATATTGTACTGTCTGAGGATTATATGACATATTGTGCTATTTGAGGATTATGTAATCCCAGTTTCTGCGCTCACAGAGCTTCAGTCTTCCAGAATATATATACTGTATATATATAGCAAAGCTCTGTTTTGACATCTATTTTACAGCCTATTCCCACCACAATCTGGGAAGAGAATTGCCCACCTGTTTCACTTAAAATGTAAGTGTGTGTAATTAACATGGAATTCATCAATCAATGTGTATACCTGCATATACCATGCTTGTCATAATGTGCAGTGCTGAGAGAACTTTTGAAGTTTGGAAAGAAAACAATTAAAAGGCATTTCAGAAGCCGCGGATTGCAAGCCAGTTGAAGTGTATTTCAATAATTGAAGTAGTTAAGGCAGAAAAATTCTTACCTTATTTTAATAGGCACCCAGCAGGACACGTGTGCTTATTGCTGATTATCTCCATTTGTTTTGAATTATAACTCTCTAAGGTATCATTCAGCTTGTCACCATGTACAACATCCAAAAGGATCCACATTACACTGTGGCTCATTCTGTCAAGAGAGATATGGCTGTTCCCACTGCCATCTTTTTTTAAAGCAATGACTGGGAAATACCTCTCTCTACTCAAGTGTTTCTCTGATCATTACTGTTCTGAAATCAGATTGCCTTTTATTGCTTTTTAAAACATATGAACTTTGTTATTGTCTTTTAGGATTGGTGAGGTTTTTTTAACTTAATTATTCTACTCAATGTTTTTTTGTAAATGTTCCTTTACACATTAATTTGTGCCTGTTTTGGAAGCAGATTGAAAAAAAAAGAAACAAGGATAATAATAGCAGTCAGCGGTCAGACTTACACCATAGGATTTTTGGGAAGATAAAAATGTGCCAAGCAGCTATCATAGATGAAATCCTGGAAGAAAAATGTGATACAAATATATATGTGTGTGTTTGTGTGTGTGTGTGTGTGTGTGTGTGTGTGTGTGTGTGTGTTTATTTGTGCAACTAACAAAGGCAACAGTAAAAATATTGGGTTTCTGTCGTGATGGACTCTTGTGACGAGCCGATTGACAGATGATGGAAGCAGTTAGCTTCCTCCCATAATTGGGGCTTACCAGGGGTTGTGATATCGACCAATTATTCTTATTGGAAATTGGCTCTATTTCCATTTTGGTGAATATACTTAGTAGAAATGGAGAATCTGGTTTTGCAGTTGTATCATCTCCAAATTGACTTCTACTGATGGAAAATCATGAAAATGTAAAGTAGAATATGCTCCCTCTGATGCACCATTTCATGATAGAACTTCTTGAATATAAGCTGAGAAGCTTGATAGTGAAGGTTGGAAGGATGAAGGGGTTCCTGGTGCTCTCTGAGCTTGCTTGTTTCCTTGTAGATGTTTCATTACCCAAACTAGGTAACATCATCAGTGCTAGTAAGGAGTGCAGTTTGCTGTCAGTTTATATTCAGGTGGCTTGCCTGTGAGTGTTGGTGGGGGTGATCTTAGAGATTCTTTGATTGGGTTGTTTGCTGTTGGCTTCTTTGGCAGTTTCTTGACTGGGTATTGTTTACTTGATGGTTGGTCTAATGCTAACCTTGGAGTTAATCTATGCTGATGTGGTTGCTGATTGTTGGTGGAGAGGTGCTGAGATCTTTTGGTTCCCCTTTGGTCTGGTTGGTTGTCTCTTTCGCATAGTCTATAGTTGTTATTAACGTCTATATGTCTATTGGTGGCTGATTTTGTCAGAGTTCCAGGCTTCTAGAAATTCCTTAGCATTTTTGGACTTGGCTCAGTCTAGGACCATCACATTTTCCCAATTGAAACTATGGATAACTCTGTCTATATGTAGTGAATTAAAGAATCTTCTGACTGCCAATTGGTATTTGTGGGTGCGTTCTGTCAGTCTTCTGCCTGTTTGTCCTACATAGTGGTTGTTCCAGTACTTACATTGTATGTTGTAGGTGACACCTGTTTTTTCTTCTTCTGGAGTTGCTGGATCTTTTGGTTTGCTTAGGATGTTTTGAAGGGCTTTAGTTGGCTTGTGTGCTATACTGATTCCATGTGGTTGCAGTAATCTGTGGTTTCTGACATATTCTTGATGTATGGCAGTGTAATTCTTTTTAGGGTTTATGTTGGTTGGATGAAGCTTGTTGGAACTTTTAATTTCAAATGGAATGAAAGGTTGTAGTTCAAATATAGGTAGTCCTCAACTTACAACAATTCATTTAGTGACCGTTCTAAGTTACAACAGCTCTGAA
Source organism: Thamnophis sirtalis (assembly GCF_051295495.1). Lineage (NCBI taxonomy): Eukaryota > Metazoa > Chordata > Lepidosauria > Squamata > Natricidae > Thamnophis > Thamnophis sirtalis. The sequence continues at coordinate 90,207,231 of NW_028261381.1, forward strand.
AAAGGGACATGACCATTTTTTCACACTTACGACCATTGCAGCATCCCCATGATCATGAGATCAAAATTCGGATGCTTGGTGGCTGACTCATATTCATGATGGTTGCAGTGTCCCAAGGTCTTGTGATTGCCTTTTGTGATTTTCTGATAAGTAAAATCAATGGGGAAGCCAGATTCACTGTGTTACTAACTTACCAACTGCAGTGATTCACTTAACAACTGTGGCAAGAAAGGTCAAAAAATGGGGCAAAATTCATTTAACAAATGTTTTACTTAGCAACAATAATGTTGGGCTCAAATGTTGTGGTCGTCAGCTGAGGATTATCTGTAGTAGCCGTTATACTAGTGCTGCTCTGCTGTGTCTGACTAATTTAACAGATTAAGTTTCATCTACTTGTTTTCTGAAAATGCTGGTAAACACGTACAATTTCCTTTTCCCTATATTTATAGCTTAATGACACAATTCAATTGCAGCATTAAATGTTTCATTTACAGCTGAAGATTATAGCAGCATCTATTTATTTTCAGCTCACAAAGCCTCAGCCAAGTCATGTACCACCTTCTGGTTCCTCTTCTAGGGGAAAGCATGTAGAGCAGTGGCTCCCACGCCCCACAGAGGGCAATTTGATTCTTAATGGGGGAAATTTGAACCTTGTTTAAGCCAAGTTAATAGCCTTTTAGGCTTCCTCCACATGAGTAGAGTTCACTTTTTGAGTAACGTAAGAATTATATGTCACATTGGGGCATCAGGATTTTAAAGATGTTTAGGTGGGGCATGACCCAGAAAAGGTTGGGAGCTACTGATATAGTGTCATCAAGCAAGCAAGCAAGGACTGTCCTTTAACAATTGTAGGGATTTATATATTTCCACTTGTTTCCAGCACAACTTGCAGTAAATGTGGCAGAACACTCTCAAATGTGTCCTTAATGCTTTGTTTTGTCAAAAAGGCAATCTAGCCTCCTAAGCATATGGAGTCTTCACCATATGCAACATTCCTGAATTGCAAAGATTGGGGAATCTTACCCTCAACAGTCCAATGGGGATGGTATCACATGGACAATTAATTTTTTCTGAGCTTGTAGCTTGAGCTTTCATCAGTTAAAAGGACAAAGAGATATTTTATGAAGAGGTAATCTGCTTTTTCCCCCTCCTTCAACCATGCATTTACTTACCAATCCATTTTTAAGGCCAATACTCAGAATATCAAAGGGAGACAAACAATAGGAATTACAAAATGAAAAGAAATTAGGAAGGAGAAATAAGAAAAACTAAGGATGCCAAACATTATTGAGCCAAGGTGGCGCAGTGGTTAAAATGCAGCACTGCAGGCTACTGCTAGATCAGCAGTTCAGTGGTTCAAATCTCACCGGCTCAGGGTTGACTCAGCCTTCCATCCTCCCGAGGTGGGTAAAATGAGGACCCAGATTGTTGGGGGCAATATGCTGACTCTCTGTAAACCGCTTAGAGAGGCCTGAAAGGCCTATGAAGCGGTATATAAGTCTACTGCTATTGCTATTGCTATTGCTATTAAATTATGAATGCCAGTTTGTATGTACGTGAGAGAGATATCACCTGCTTGGTAATAGGGCTGCCTTTGAAACTGAAAATGTTAGCAAAAATAAGAAGATTACCCAACTGAAATATAATTAATAATGCATGGACATAAAGGAACAGAAAGAGAAGATTGGTTTAAGAAGCTTACAGCCACAAAAGCTAGCATTTCATCTCCAGAAAACACGGAGTGTATTAAAATGATCCACCAGAAGATCAAACATTTGAAGCTGGCTGCAAATTCTGCTCATTTTTCTGCTTATGAAGTTATTTAAAGTTTGCCTAATTTTGGTACTCAAATATTTAGCATTTGACATGCTTCCATGATTTTTGCAAATGTTATTTAACAAGATAACTTTTAAATGTTATTTAACAAGATAGCTTTTTCCCTCTGCGCATGCGTGAGGGAACATGGCTGCCGAATCTGCCGCTCCGGCGTCCCTATAGGAAAAAACAGCAAATAAGGGCGAATTGGCCTCAGAGATCGAGTTGGAGAGAGGCCAGGGTATGAATAAACTCCTCCGGGGCTTGATGCTGGCAACAGCCTAGAGGGATATTACTCTCGAAGGCTGCTATGTGAGGAAGACGCCGCCGCTGCCCGGAGGAGGAGGAGCCACCCGGGAGCTACTTGGAAACGCCGCGATTCAGCTGGCGATTCAGCTAGCTTCGGAAGGGGTTTTTCAGCTGGCTTCGGAAGGTATTTTTAGAACGTTCAGAGCGTCGGGAGTGCCTGGAGGTGCCTGGAGGTGTCTGGAGACTAGAGTCCAGGATACGAACGATCCTCCGTGGGGCCCGATGCTGGCAGCCGATTAGAGCGGACTGGCAGCGGCCTAGAGACTTAGCTGGTCGGAGAGAGCCCGACCCCCCCATCTAGTAACTGGCTGAGAGACCTTCACCTCCCCCACCTTTTCTGCTATTATTGCCGTGATTGCCGTGGTGCCTTGCTGCTGAGACCGTTTGAAGACGCTGAAGACGCTGAAGACGCTGCGGCCCAGCTTTGGAGGACATCGTGGCTTGGCTGTGGAGGGGATTGTGTGTGTGTCTCCTTGCGACCATCACAGGGCCTGGGGTTTATGGGGATTGTGGCTGTTGTGGGGCTGTTGTTGGCTTATTGGACCTGTCTGTCGCTACGATTGGGAGAACGCTGTGGAGAACTCTGTGGCTGAGTTCTTGGAAGACATCATCCCTGCGTGGCTTGGGAGCCTTTGACTTAGCCATGATTACCATCTTTATTATTCATCTTTACTGTCCATCTGAATTGGCTCCCTCAATTATCTTTATTATTCACCTGAACTGGCTCCCCCAATTATGTTTCATCTCGATAGACTTAGCTCACCAGACTTTTCAGCTCTACACTCCTCCCCCCAGACTGCATTTATTATCGGGGCTCTCAACGCCTACTACTATCTTAAAGACTTTAGCCTTTGCAACATCTCAGATAATGAGATGGCAACAATTTTGCCATCTGAACTCACGCTTTAAATTTTTCTAATCAACTGCGCAATTATTTTAGTTTCTTTCTTTTCTTTCATCTTTCTCTTCTCTCTTTGTATGGGATATGTATGAGATACGTATGAGATGAATGAATGTCCCACTTTTTATTATCATATTGTTGTAAATTTTTGTGTTTTTTAACTTTTACGTGGGGACTGTTTGGGGGAGTGTATGAGTATGTGTGATTCGGAGGACCTGCCGGGAGATACGGGGGCCATGGGGGTGGTTGGGGGGACCAGAGACACGGGAGAGGGTCGGGGTATTACGGTCGTAACAGGGAGGGGCAGATATGGCGGGGACTTTAGGGCAGGCCATTACCGGGGAAGGTCCCTCCTTCCGGCCCTATGAGTCCCACTCCGAGACCAGATGGCGCAAGTGATCAGGACCCTGGACTCAGGCTGCTGTCGCTAAATGCCAGATCTGTGGTACATAAAGCTCCTCTCGTCCGGGACTTAATTTTAGACGAGAGGGCAGACCTGGCATGTATTACTGAAACCTGGCTGGGCCCAGAGGGAGGAGTCCCCCTTGTAGAGCTGTGCCCAGAAGGATTTCAGGTGCTACACCAGCCGAGAGCCCAGGGAAGGGGTGGGGGTGTGGCCGTTGTTATCCGGGAGTCGTTAGTTCCTCGTAGGGTCCCTGCTCCGGAGCTTGTCGGGTGTGAGTCTCTGCTGATAAAGTTGGACCTCAAGGGTCAAGTGGGTCTGCTGTTAACGTACCTGCCTCCCAACAGCGTTGCAGCAGCCCTCCCCTTGCTCCTCGAGTCGGTAGCCGAGCTGGCAATTGAGTTCCCTAGGTTGATGGTCCTGGGGGACTTCAATTTGCCGTCGCTCGGTGAAAACTCTGATGGAGCGCAGGAGTTCATGGCTTCCATGACAGCCATGGGCTTGACCCAAGTAATTCGGGGCCCAACCCATTCGGCGGGTCACACGCTCGACCTCGTATTTCTCTCGGAGCAGTGGATTTGTGACCTTGGTCTGAGGGGTAACGACATCATACCCCTGTCGTGGTCAGACCACTGCCTACTGAGGCTCGACTTCCGGAGACCAAACCCCCACTGTAGGGAGGAGGAACCGACCAGGTGGTTCCGCCCCAGGCGACTTATGGAACCATTAAGGTTCCAGATGGAGCTTGGGGTTATTCCTGATACTTTCGCCCACAGTCCGGTAGAGACTCTGGTTGCTGTGTGGCACTCGGCAGCATCGGAGGCCCTCGACCGGATTGCGCCACTACGGCCCCTCCGAGGCGGCGGATCCCGGAGACCTCCTTGGTTCACCGAGGAACTCCGGGAGATGAAGCGCCGGAGGAGACGCCTAGAGCACCGATGGAGGTCCGATAAGTCCGAATCGAACCGAGCAATGGTAACCACCTGCACCAAGGAATACACCAGGGCACTTAGGGCAGCGAAAAGATCTCATATAGCCACCTTGGTTGCGTCCGCTGAGTCCCGCCCAGCCGCCCTGTTTAGGATAACCCGCTCCCTATTAAATAAAAGGGAAGCGGGGGAACCCTTGCAGGGCAGAGCTGAGGATTATGCCCAATTCTTAGCGGACAAAATTGCTCGGTTTCGGTCGGACTTGGACTCCATCCCTGCAGTTCCAGCCGAGGCACAAGAGGATCAAGTAGAACATCTCTGGGTTGAGTTTCAGGATGTTACCCCCGGGGATGTGGACAAGGCCATGAGGGCTGTGAGTGCCTCCACCTGCGTACTGGACCCGTGTCCCTCATGGCTGGTTACTAGCAGCAGTGAGGTGACACGAGGCTGGATCCAGGCGGTTGTGACCGCCTCTCTTCGGGAGGGGAACTTCCCCGCCGCACTGAAAGCGGCGGTGGTGAGACCCCTCCTAAAGAAGCCATCTCTGGATCCAGCTATTCTTAATAACTATCGCCCAGTCTCCAACCTTCCCTTTCTTGGGAAGGTTGTCGAGAAGGTGGTGGCCTTCCAGCTCCAACGGTCCTTGGAGGAAGCAAACTATCTCGACCCCTTCCAGTCAGGCTTCAGACCCGGTTACAGCACAGAAACCGCTTTGGTCGCATTGACCGATGATCTCTGGAGGGCCAGGGATGGAGGACATTCCTCCATCCTGGTCCTCCTTGACCTCTCAGCGGCTTTCGATACCATCGACCATGGTATCCTTCTGCGACGACTGCGGGAGGTGGGAGTGGGAGGCACCGTGTTACGGTGGCTCTCCTCCTACCTCTCGGACAGGTCGCAGTCGGTGTTAGTGGGGGGGCAGAGATCGTCCCCTAGGCCCCTAACTTATGGGGTGCCTCAGGGCTCGGTCTTATCCCCCCTACTATTCAACATCTACATGAAACCGCTGGGAGAGATCATCCGCAGGCACGGGATCAGATACCATCAATATGTGGACGATACTCAACTGTATCTGTCCGCCCCGTGCCAACTCAATGAAGCGGCAGACGTGATGAACCGAGGCCTTGAAGCCGTTATGGACTGGATGAGGGTTAACAAGCTTGTGCTCAACCCAGAAAAGACCGAGTGGCTGTTGTGTTTCCCTCCCAAAGATTCCACTGATATTCCATCTCTCAGGCTGGGGGGTCAAATTCTATACCCCTCAGAGAGGGTTCGCAACTTGGGAGTCCTCCTGGATCCACAGCTATCGTTTGACCACCACTTGACGGCTGTGACCAGGGGGGCATTCGCCCAGGTTCGCCTGGTGCGCCAGTTGCGACCCTAGCTGAATCGGGAGGCACTCACAACAGTCACTCGGGCCCTTGTGACCTCTAGGCTGGAATACTGCAATGTGCTCTACATGGGGCTGCCCTTGAAGAGCATCCGGCGACTTCAGCTAGTACAGAACGCGGCCGCGCGAGTGATTGTGGGTGCACCTCGGTTCACCCACATAACACCTATCCTCCGCGAGCTGCGCTGGCTACCTGTTGGTCTCCGGATGCGCTTCAAGGTGCTATTAGTCACCCATAAAGCCCTACATGGTAGTGGATCTGGATACTTGAGAGACCGCCTTCTGCCAATTACCTCCCTGCGATCAATAAGATCACATAGATTAGGCCTCCTCCGTATTCCATCGGCCAGCCAATGCCGGCTGGCAACTACAAGGAGGAGGGCCTTCTCAGTAGTAGCCCCGACCCTTTGGAACGAGCTCCCCGTGGAGATTCGTACCCTCTCCACCGTCCAGGCCTTCCGTACAGCCCTTAAGAACTGGCTAGCCCGTCAGGCCTGGGGAGAAGGATAGCCGCCCCTCCCGAATGATGAATGTATGTTGCTTACTATTTTATTATATGTTTCTATGTCAATGTCTGTATTCCCCCTCCCTGATTTTATGTGAGCCGCCCTGAGTCCCCTCAGGGAAAAGGGCGGCCTACAAATATTAATAAAATACAAATACAAATACAAGAAGTTACTGAATTATATCATTCCTGGACATATTGGGATTGAATAAAAATCAGCTGCATACAGTTCTGTATTAATTCATCAGGTAGGAGCAGATGCCTCTCTCTTCCAATGCTATTGGAATACTATGGAAAGTTGTTGTTCAAACTGGCTGACAAATTTAGTAGTTTCCCATAAGATGGAAGCAATGAAAATAACATATATTGATGTCTGGTGGGGATCAGTAGACCTATTAAAAATAAAGTAATAAAGTAAAGTAATTCTGGCCAAATCAGGTATAAATTGATGCTGATAAGATTATAGTAATTTTAGTTAAAAGTGTGTACATTAATATTTATTTTGTGTCTTCTTACAATTACTTATGGTATTAAAATTTGGCAATACCATAATTATAATTGTCCAATAATAATTGAGGATTATTCATTGAATGGAAGATTCAGGTATAACATAAAAACAAATAATTGCTGAAAGTGAGAAGACCTAAATGTTAACATTACAATAATTTAGTAAAATAAAAGGATGTAATGGATGTCAATAGAACTGGCCAATCAGAATCTTTAAGGAAGTTAAGTTATTTGGATTAAAACGCTATGTCCCTTTTGAGAGATGGCTTGTTCTGTCAAGCTTCCCTATGTTTGAACCACTGCTAAACTTGACCATGCATTGCTTTTATATGGATTTTCCATTTAAAATGACTAAAATATAACTCTCTGAGAAAAATTGGCTATATTCTCAAATTCAGCTAAAGTTGTTGTCATTATTGAATGATGCCATTTCAATTTCTGTTTGATTCTCACCTGAATTTTTTGTACGAATTGTTTTTCACTATAATAAAGATGTAATATATGTACATGGTTTTAATTTCATTTTTCATAATTTGAATATCAGGTGGCAAGCCCCAGCTGATACTGGCTGTGTTTGACAAGACTGGACAAAATGTGAGCAAATAAGTCTGCACCACCCTTCATTCCCTACAATATAAGCCACACTGGAAAGTTGGGGGAAGGGGGACATTTTGGAAATCACTTCTATATTTCTGCCCCCCCAAAACCCCTACCTTGACTTTTCCATATACTCAACAGGATTTGTATTTAATTCAGTGAATTATTTTCTTTTATGTTGCTTTGAAAATGAAGATTAGAAACTTGTAGAGGAAGTGAGAGACACAGGTCATAATTATTTCTATAAAAAAGTATTTATTCAAAAGTACAGTTATTCTGGAAAGACTACCTAAAAATGGGCTCTCCTGGTCGACCTGAAGTTCTCCAGTTGGACAGATGTGGGGGATGTGAGCTCTGATGAGTCTCACCTGAACCCTGTCTGACAAACTGTCTCCGAAATCCGTTTTTGGATCAGAACCCCCCTGTGGGAATGGGGGGGTGGGAAGAAGGGGCAATGTCTCATCAGACCTAGAGAGAGTGGAACAGGTCCCTTGTAGGTCATAGATTTGCCCTCTGAATCGGAACTGGGGTGGCAGCATGACAACATGGCTGCGGAAGAGCTGGCTCCAAAGCAGCTGAACAGGAGCACGCAGAGGTGAGATGAAAGCCTGGTAAGATCTATTAACCCACAGTTATAAATCAGAATTTGGAAAAGGCAAAGAACCTTGAGAGCATAAATAATATTGATGGGCAAATAGGGATTTTTGTGAAAAGAAAGAAGGGGAAAAATGGAAGGTTGAATCACTAGCCCCAAAGAGAGCCATTTGCTTGAAATAATTTGGACAGAAAGGAGAAAGAAGAGGAGTGACAAACCCACTTAAACACAACCTAAACACAAACTTTACATTTGGTTTTGGACTTGAAAAGTTTGTGTGCAACTCCAAATAATGAGAACTGGAATGCAACAAGGGAGAAAGATCAAGAAAAAAGCACCATCTCCTCACTGACAACTGATAATCTAATCTTGCCTGTGTGGAAAATTTTAATTAACCAACTGCCATAAATCAGAACTTGGAGAAGCAGGAGGGAAAAGAAACATGCCCGAAATTGGCTGTATGCAAGTTTGTTCCAATTAATATATTTTGAGCAATTATAACCAATGAGAAGCAGAAAGTATGAAGGAATAAAAAGAACTGGGGAAAAACAAAGTTTTTTTTTTGTCTGCAAAAGATCAAGATGGCTCCAGCTTCTCTTCCATTTTCACAGTAGTTGAATTAGGTAAATTTAAGGTGGACCAGAATTTCAAAATAAGATTGGTATAACTAACTGCAATTTTGGAACTGGACATTAAGGAAGAACAAAAGACCAAGATGGCTCCCGTCGCTCTTTCCCACAGTAGCTGAAATAGATAAATTTAAGGTGGACCAGAACTCTGAAATAAGAATTGTATAACTAACTGTAACTTTGGGACTGGACATTATGGAAAGGTGGAAATTTGAAGAACTACATAAAATTATAAAAAATATGCCTAAATCATTAAAATCAAGCCTAAATAGAATTCTGAATTCAGAGAAGCAGGTATTTAAGGTAAAAGTAAAGGAGTGGGAGGGGAGAGAATGAAGGGGTAGAAATGATGGGAAATAAAAAGCAGACCAAAAAGCTCCATAGGGCTTGGCATTGGTATAGGGAACATTGTAAAGGGGGCATCTGTCCCAACAAAAAGGAATAAAAAGCAGACAAAAGATGTTTGGAGACTGACAGTGGCATAAGGAAAATTGAATAGAAGGTTATGCACCAACAAAGGGAAATATAAAAGATCGTTTTGATGGAGGCTTGGGGAAAATTGAAGAGGGTGGACAGGTCAAAACAAAGAAAAGGGAGAAGGCAGGAAAAGAGAAGTGGGACAAAAGACTTACTAGGAAAAAATCAGACAACTAGAAATTGTTATATGGGAAAATATAAAGCTAATGTGTTTATTCCTAAATATGACAATAAAATGGAGTTGATAACTGACTGAATATGATAATGGAAAAATAATTAAATAAATGTTGAAATATATGGAATATGGACAAATATAAAACTGATTTGGGGAGATTGTAAAGCCGAGGTTTGTGATTTACTTTTATACATGATAATTAAACTGAGTTGCAAATTGATTGAATATGACAATAGAAGGACAATTAAGCATGGGTTAAAATATATGAAACATGGACATATATAGAACTTTTAAGATGATGAACAGAGTGAGATGTGTACCCTTGTTATTCTATATAGTAGATTAAGGGAATTGTAATGGACATTGAACAGTAAGGATTGTCATTTATAGACAATTAAGAGTAATCTAAACCAAGATATGGAAAAATGTAGAGGGAACATCAAATATACTTACAATGGGAAACTATTGAGATTTAAAGACAGAATTACAAAGTGGAGGGATGTAAGGATGTATAATTATATAAACATAATGATGAGAATAGCTCTTGAATGACCAGGTCTACATCTCAGCCAAAATTAGGTGGGGTGGATAGGTTTAAAAGTACAATGACTATATATGTATACCTTTTTGTTCTTTCTTTTTTAAAAAAGGAGGAGGAAGATATATGTTAAAATTAAATATGTATACTGAAAAGGAATTATAAATGCCATCAACATAAAATGGAGGTCGCTCAGAAGCTGAAATACACCAAGTAAATGAGATGAAGAGTATGAAGTAGAGGAGAGAGGTAAGGGAAGAAGAGAGTGATAGGAGAAAAGGCGAGGGGAAGAGGAGGAGAGAAAGGAGGAGTAGAAAGGGGAGAGAGGAGAAGGAGAGAGGAAGGGGAACTAGATAAGAGAAGGGTGACACAGGGAAGAAAAGAGGTAGGGAGGGGGAGGAGAGCAGGAGAAGAAAGTGACAAATATGGTGTATGGAGAGCAGAAGAGCCAATAATTGTTTTTGAGAGTTGATGGTAAGATGAATTATGTAAACATTTAATAATACAATAAGATGTTGGCTCTGTAATAGTATGCATGTGGTTATATGTTATGAAAATGAAAAAAAAAATAAAAAAAACTTTATATAAGAAAATGGGCTCTCCTAAAATACACAGAAGAAATTGCAAGTTCTGTGAAAAATACCCAGGGAACGAGGAATTTAATACTTTTCAGTTCTCCCCAAACAACTTTTCTCTATTCTTATGTCAAGCAATCACTCTTCTGATTTACTTTTGAGACAAACTGTTTGACATCTGAAAACAAGTCCTTTTTGCCTGCAGTCTGTGTCAAAATGATCATACAAATGGTCTCAATAACTGTAAAATTCATTTACTGCTCTCCCATGTTTAAGCTGTTTGAATGCCAAAGAGTACCAAAGGAGGGGGGGGGACCCAATAATGTAACAAAAAATAATATACTCTAGGAATAAGTTTGTAGGTTTGAAGGGAGGGGGTTCATGTTATAATTTCATTGATCGTCTTAATGAAAAGGAAAAGACTCTATATTGGAATGAATAAGTGTAAAAGCTTTATAAATCAGCATAGCAAAGATCTTTTGGCTGAAAAACATTAGAGTAAAAATTCAATTCAAATTAAATCAGCAATGGTGGAATAAGATCCAATACTGAAGACATGGAGCGGAATTATTTTGGCAAATAGGCTGGAAATGATCAATTTTAGAATATGAGCCAGTGCAGTTCTTAAAATATCCTTGGTGATTACTAAATCATATCCATTTTGGTAACATGGTCAATAAAGCAAGAACTCAAAGCTCAGAATATAAAGAGAATTCATTTAATGTTTTATTTCTTTATTGTATTCTAAAGGAGTGACTACAAAGCATGTTTTTTTATTGTGGCAGTATACAAATTTATTTAATAAATAAATACAATATATGAATTCATTTAAGAAGCAGTTGATTTTAAAAGCTGATGCTAGTAAATCATGAAGCAAAATGACAAGTTGAGCTACTAATATGGCCAGTAAATAATATGTTCATGTAACTCCTTTTCACATAACTTTTCAACAAGCCAAAATATAACAAAGTACAGATAACACTAAAATTAGCAGTCCATGCTAGCACTCACATACACACAGCATTTTTTGTATTCATATGTCATAGGGCTAATATATTTGAGACGTAAGCATCTGGATGACATAGATAGAAAAGCCTCTAGTTCTTGCTTCTTTCTCACATTCATCTTTTTTTTTTTTTTGCTGCTCAGATATAAGCGTCACTATTTTATGGAGTTTAGATTAATCATAATCAGTTGCTTTAAGAAACCCATCACTGACATCTATTTGTCATCTTATAAACATATCCTAATGATCAGCCATGTTGGCTCAGTGATTAGAATGCAATATTGCAGGCTAATTCTGCCCACAGTCTGGAGTTCGATATGGATGGGCTTGAGGTTGACTCAGCCTTCCATCCTACCGAGGTGGGTAAAATGAGGAGCCAGGTTGTTCGGGGCAATATGCTGACTCTGTAAACCGCTTAGAGAGGGCTGTAAAGCATTGTGAAGCAGTATATAATTCTAAGTGCAATTGCTATCATTATCGTACAAATGCATTATATTGTTGGGTGAGCTCATAATATTTACCAAAGCTGAAACCAGCTTAGGAACTATAACAGTAATGTAAAATATCTATGGAGATTCTCAGTCATTCATGGTTGTCCCAAAGGTGCTTTTTCAATAGGCACCAGGACTTTCTGATTTTTCTTTGAAGAAGCTGTTTGGATGAGAAGTGAAATGTCTTTAAAGAAAACCCCAAAAGTCCAGTTGCATCTTGAAAAAGCATCTTTGGGACAGTAAATGTAAAATATTTCAGTTGCTTTTTAAATTTAATCTCATTGAAGCTAGAAGCAAGATAAGATGAAAATCTTGTGTAGATATTCAACTGAACATTTGGAGAAGAATGAACTTCCTCTCTGGTCTCTTGACCTTCATGCATTTGGTCTGGTTTTTTAAAAAAAGATATTTAAAATTGATCTAGGCCTTAGTCTCCAAATTTGCAGAAGGAGGGCTGAAGAAGAATAGTTTAAGTAGCTACAATATGCATAGAAGTGGTCTTGCATCAATTGCAATCAATGTATCATGTTCACAAGGAAAAATGGTGTATACCTATAACTGTTTGGTTTTTTTTCTTTCATTTATGACATATATATGTATTTTTCTCCCAGGATCTCAAGTTGAAGTTTCTTAATTTTATGGATGGCTGTGGATTTGACCAACTCTTTTTTCTTCATATTCTATCAATTATAGCACAGTGAATTTAGCCATGATTCTTAGAGAGTTGTGATAGTAGAAATGCCCAAATATCATCATAGACCACACAAACAATTGAATACTTGCACATAGTTATTTTCATAGGTACATAAGAATTTTATATTTTGCAACTTCAACACTGTAATCATTACACCAAATTATTCTCTAGAATTTCCTTTCATTATCTAGAAGAATTAATTGCATCTATGTTAAATACTGAGAAGCTATCACCTTGCTTGAAAAGTGCCATCATATAATCACAAATTAGGGAAGTTTGGAACTGAATCCAGAGGGTTAAGTACTTTACTTTGCATTTCACCCTGAGCAATTCCACTGCTGTCAGTTGTAGTGGTGGGAACAAATATATATTCTTCTACCATAATCCATTGATGAGTACTTAGATATACCATCTGACAAGCTTAGAAGATTTAAGAGTTTTTATATGACATTTGAATCAGAAACCTACCATTAAAAATATAGCCATGTAATCTAAAAATATATTTTCAGAGAAGATGGTAAATTAAACCTTGAGGACATCATTTATCAGTAAGCACAAGCAATAGTTTATGAGCAAATCATTGAAGTAGTTTATGATCAGTCTTAATACTGTATGGGTCAGTGAGTTCCAAGGTTGGCAATTCTAATGGCCTTCTGGAAGATAATTAGAATAAAAAATATATATTTATGTGTCTTCTGTTATAGCATTGAAAATAAATCCAGAAAAGTTAACTGCCGGATTTTTTTTTTACAAAAACTGCTTGTCCCAAACAGCTAATATTTTGGGATAGATCACTAAATAGATAATGTTAATTTATTCCTATGTTATAAAATTATGTTTGATTACCTACAATTATTTATATGCTGAAATTATTTATATGCTGGATTTATTAGATATTTATTTAGCCACAATTGGTTTACCTTGGGGGGATTTATTTCCAAAATGTTGTAAGGCATCACTGACAGATTTTTAAGACTATCCTATCTATACATCGTAGAAATTTAAGGAAAAGGAGAGTTTGGGGAAAATAATGTGTCCATTTTCTACTATTACAAAGCTGAATGTCTGAATTTTGACTTCCTGAGCAGGGACATATTCTCTAATGACATCATTTGGTAAATATGCAAAAATCTTCAAAGTTCATTTCTTACATGTTTCTTTTTGTACTTGCCTACAAAAATATGCATTACAAACTTAATCCCTTTGATACAATCATTGCAAGTTCAGAATTTGGGCACTCGGCAACCAGCATTTTTTAAAAAAAGATTTCAGTGTGCCAGCATCATGTGATTGTCATTTGGGACCTTCCCAACTGGACTTCCAACAAGCAATGTCAATGGGGCAAGCCAGATTCAGCTAACTAGGGACTCTTATAAAATAAGCATTTTAAAATAGTGACAAGAAAAATGACAAGGGTCAGATAAGGACAATCAACCTTTAATCAGCACAGAGAAATGGCTAACTGGGTCCCACTAATGTCCTAGCCCAGTGTTGGTGAACCTTTTTCGCACTGAGTGCCAAAATGAGATTGTGCGCACACACTTGCTGGAAACTGGAAGAGCAGCCACCTGGTGCACATGAATACACCAGGAAGGTGATCTTCCAGTTTCCAGTGCGCACATGCATGCACTGGGAAGATGATCCTCTGATGCTCAATAGCTGGCTACTTTTCCAGTTTCTGGCACTCCTGTGCATGTAAAGACCAGATGGCTGGCATGCCAGAACCCAGAAGAGCAACAGGTGATGGCTTGCATGCCCGGAGAGATGACTCTCCATGCTACTTCCAGCACCCGTGCCATATGTTTGCCATCATGATCCTAGCCCTAAAGTATAAGTATAAGTATAGTCTTTATTGTCATTGTACTTAAATACAACGAAATTGGTTTTAACTTTACTGGTGCAAAATTATAACAGAAACGAAAAAAGAAAGAAAAAGAAAAAAACTAGCATGTGCATGGAGTGATTATGGTTGTATTTAAAAGTTTCACAGCCCAAGGATAGAAACTATATTTAAACCTGTTTGTTTGGCTGGCTATACTTTGATGCTTTCTGCCTTATAGTAGAAGTGCAAAGAGACACTGACCAGGGTGTGAATCATCTCTGAGTATCTTCCTTACTCTGCTAAAGCAGCGAGATCTGGCGATGTCATTCAGTGGTGTCACAGGGCAACCAATGGTTCCTTGTGCCGAATTGATCACTATCTGTAGGGTCTTCCTGTCTGCAGCTGTTAAACCAGCATACCATACTGTAATACAATATGTAAGGACACTTTCTATGGTGGACCATAAAAAGAGCCGTTTTTTTCACCTGATTTTTTCGCAGGACTCTAAGGAAATGAAGTCTCTGTTGGCCTTTCCAATCACCAGAGATGTGTTGTTTTTCCAGGTGAGATCTTGACTAATAAGCACTCCCAAGAATTTAAAAGAGGAAACCCTTTCCACATAGCCCCCCTCGATATACAGTGGGGCAGGTTCCTCTTTGTGCTTCTGGAAATCCTGCACCATCTCCTTTGTCTTACTAGTCTTTAAATGTAAGTTGTTTCTTGACCACCATGTGGATACCTTCTGGACTTCTTCCCTGTGTGCTGATTCATCCCCTCCAGTTATGAGACCCAGCACTATTGTGTCTGCGGCAAACTTTATTATGATGTTGGAGGGATCAGAGGATTTGCAGTCATATGTATACAGTGAGTACAGGTATGGCCTGAGCACACAGCCCTGAGGGTAGCCTGTGCTGAGCTTCAGTGTGGAAGATGTAAAGGACCCAACCCTTACTGTTTGTGGATGATCCATCATGAAGTCTTTGATACATTGACAAGTGCGGGGGGGGGAATTCAGGTCAGTCAACTTTTCAATGAGAATTCCTGGTAAGATGGTGTTAAAGGTCGAGCTATAGTCTCTAAAAAGAATTCTGACATAATTCCCAGATTTCTCAAGGTGGCTCAGTGCAATATGTAGAGCAGTGGGGATGGCGTCCCCTGTCAACCTGTTGCTTCTATAAGCAAACTGGTGTTGATCAAAATTTGGTGGAAGACAGAACCTGAGGTATTGTAGGACCAGTCTCTCAAAGCACTTCATCACTATAGACGTCAGTGCAATGGTTCTATAGTCATTCAAGCTTTGTATGGCTGCTTTCTTCGGAACTGGGATAATTGTGGCTGCTTTCAAGCATGATGGGACTCTAGCCTGTTGCAGGGAGCGGTTAAAAATCCTTGTCAGGATCCCTGTTAATTGGTCAGCACAGATTTTTACCACTTTCCCCAACACCATGTCTGTACCTGCAGCTTTGTTGGGATTTATAGCCTTCTAGTTTGCTGAGAGAGGGCATCTTGCAAGCATGCAAAAATTTTGTGCATGCGCTCCCACCTACCACACGTCGCTATGCATGCGCAGTTTGCTGAAAACTTCTGCACATGTGCAGAAACATGCCAACAATGGGAGAAGAGACCAGTGAACCGGTTCTGGAGCATGGCAGGCCTGGGTCACTGCCGGTTCCAGTGACCCAGGCTTCCAAACCACTACCGGTTTAGCTGAACCAATCAAAACTGGTAGAAACCCACCACTGATCCAGATTTGCCTATCCCAGGTCGTTGGGAAGGATTGGATAGGTGGATAAAAATTCTATATTCAGTCTGTACATCTGGCTATCTGACAAACCAACAATAAAATAGGAGAATATCACAAAATATCAGATCTGAAAATCGAATGGAAAGATTATGGCATAAATTGCCCGCGATTGTTCCAGTGGGAATCAGCATATTAGATGCCATAAAAAATCTTGGACAGCACTTAGAAAACCTGTGTATTGTCAAAAAAAGCAATGCAAATTCATTCTTTCCTTTTTAATGCTGGGTTAGCCTGTCTTGAATTGTACTGCTGGGCAAATATAATATTACAAAATAAATTCACTGTAGCATTTTATAGTAGAAAACCTTTTTTAAAAAAAATTGCCTTAATAAAATAATTAATCAACATTTGTACATTAGGTTCTGGACCTCATTGCTTATAATTCATCCCAGAATCACCACAATGTATTTATATAGACTTGTAATGATTCATGAATCTAATGAAATATAATTTAATTCGTGCAAGTTTAACTATTAATAAAGCATTAATCTTTAAATGTTAAAAATATTGTTTACCATATCTATGTTTTTCCAAGTTCTCTTCTCAAATTCCTCCCCTACCTTAACATCACTGTGTTATTTCTTATATCCAGAAGTGATATATGATTATTAAGGAGAAGGCGTTTTGAACTAAAACTTTTCAATTAAAGTAACTGAGGAGTTATATTACTTTGCCTTGTTTTGCCTTCAACTTGCAATTGATTTTAAATTTAAGCTACTTAAACGGCTAGTGGATACTTTCTAAAACTGTTGTGGGTTAACTTTAATACACTCTTAAATTACTTGGGTATAGTACAGTAGACACCAACCATTGTTGATATTGTCAATATCATTGTTGATGGGTTAATGGCAGATCAGTTACAATTTGTCAAATGCTAGGCATTTTTACACATAAAAACGGTCTAGCAGACCTCTATAGAAGAAGATGAAATTCCCTGCTTTGTGAGTTTCTATGACAATGTTGCAGCTTGCAGTACATGCTATGATATGGATTATATGGGGACATAGGACAAGGGCTCTCAAATTATTTCTGCTGGTGTCTCAATCCCATACCATCAACATACTAAGTCTTCAGATAGCCAAGCAGGTTTGGTTTCAGAGAAATATTATTTAAGGAACAGATCAAAAACTGGAGGAAATTACAATATGTCAGAAACTTCACCAAGAATTGAAAGTGATTTTGCTTGAAGCTTCTTATTTGACTGGCATTCAGAAAGAGGCTTCTTATCCAGGCATAGGTGACCCAGATTTGGAGGAAAGGGGGCATTTTAAGTCTTCAAAAATAAGAAGAGGAAAAGATAAACAGCAATGAAAGGGCTTAAGAATTGTACAAAGTTTCAGATGACTGCACAGATCAATAATTTTAAAGAATTGGGAAGAGAGAATGGAGATTTTTACATAAAGGTGAAACAATAGCAGCTTCTTTTTTCTTGTTTCAGCAATATTTTTTTCCTCAGTCTACTTTGTATAATTGTGTTCTCTTTTATTGCTCCTGGAAATTGTAGATGCATCTAATTCTTCAATCTGCCTTGTTGCTGAATTGAAAATGGATCTGAGACTTTAATTACTGTTTAAATTCACAATATCTGCAGCTTCAGGGAGAATACTATGAAAACAGTAAGTTAGGTGACTTAACAGAATGCTGCCAATTAACACTATAAACCATTTAGAATAGATCAGTTCCAGGGATCAGGATGTTGTATTCACCTGAGTAATTCATCTTAGGTATGGCATTGCACTTGATAATTCTTTGCTTTCTACAGCAACCTGTTCTAGACTGCAAAAATACAGGAAAAGTGGTAGAAAGTTTGTATCTTTTAAGTTATTTTTAGAAGAGTTTTTTCTTTACTTTTTAAACAGAATGTGTTGTTAATCCCATCACATGCTTAACACACTTATTTTACTTACGGTTAGTAAGTAAGTGCCCCACGCAATCTGAGGCCAATGAGTCCCCTTTTTTAATATGAGCGGAGGGTGGCTGTTTTTATGGCTGTTTTTTTATTTTTAAGCTGAGACATACCACCTTTAGACATTTATGGAAAGATTTTATAATAAATAAATAATATGTTGCTATGTTAGGTTTATGGTTCAGTTTTAGCAGATGCTGATGTGATGAGCAGAAGAATAGAGACCTCCATGCTGATAAACTGGTAGATCCTTGGAACATTCATATTCAAAATAGAAGTGAATATTGATTTGGCTATTGTTCTGGTTTTTCCAATCTTAAACGTGTCTTCTCTCAATTCAGTACTCCAGCATCCAGTACTTATGTTTTTTTTTTAAATATTTTTTCAATGTTTCTCATATGCATACTTATGTAACATACACATTTCTGTATTTTACCCCAAGGTATCTCTTTTTGTTTCTCTTGAAAATCCAGTTTTGAAATTTTTGATTTTGATTTTTTGATTTTATTGACATTTGTAGGCCGCCCTTTTCCCTGAGGGGACTCAGGGCGGCTCACATAAAATCAGGGAGGGGGAAATGCAAACAGTAACATAGACACATATAATAAAAAACAATAAGGAACATGCATTCATCATTCGGGAGGGGCACTATCCTTGTCCCCAGGCCTGACGGGCTAGCCAGTTCTTCAAGACTGTGCGGAAGGCCTGGATGGTGGTGAGGGTACGAATCTCCATGGGGAGTTCGTTCCAAAGGGTCGGGGCTACTACTGAGAAGGCCCTCCTCCTTGTAGTTGCCAGCCGACACTGGCTGGCCGATGGAATACGGAGGAGGCCCAATCTGTGTGATCTAATTGGTCGCAGGGAGGTGCTTGGCAGAAGGCGGTCTCTCAAGTATCCAGATCCACTACCATGCAGGGCTTTATGGGTGACTAATAGCACCTTGAAGCGCATCCGGAAATCGACAGGTAGCCAGCGCAGCTCGCGGAGGACAGGTGTTATGTGGGTGAACCGCGGTGCACCCACAATCACTCGCGCGGCCGCGTTCTGTACCAGCTGAAGACGCCGGATGCTCTTCAAGGGCAGCCCCATGTAGAGCACATTGCAGTATTCCAGCCTAGAGGTCACAAGGGCCCGAGTGACTGTTGTGAGTGCCTCCCGATTCAGGTAGGGTCGCAACTGGCGCACCAGGCGAACCTGGGCGAATGCCCCCCTAGCCACAGCCGTCAGGTGGTGGTCAAATGATAGCTGTGGATCCAGGAGGACTCCCAAGTTGCGAACCCTCTCTGAGGGGTATAGAATTTGACCCCCCAGCCTGAGAGATGGAATATTGGTGGAATCTTTGGGAGGGAAACACAACAGCCACTCGGTCTTTTCTGGGTTGAGCACAAGCTTGTTAACCCTCATCCAGTCCATAACAGCCTCCAGGCCTTGGTTCATCACGTCTGCCGCTTCTAGGAAGCCAAGGTGGCGCAGTGGTTAAAAGCAGCACTGCAGGCTACTGCTAGATCAGCAGGTCAGCGGTTCAAATCTCACCGGCTCAGGGTTGACTCAGCCTTCCATCCTTCCGAGGTGGGTAAAATGAGGACCCAGATTGTTGGGGGCAATATGCTGACTCTCTGTAAACCGCTTAGAGAGGCCTGAAAGGCCTATGAAGCGGTATATAAGTCTACTGCTATTGCTATTGCTATTCATTGAGTTGGCACGGGGCGGACAGATACAGTTGAGTATCGTCCGCATATTGATGGTATCTGATCCCGTGCCTGCGGATGATCTCTCCCAGCGGTTTCATGTAGATGTTAAATAGTAGGGGGGATAAGACCGAGCCCTGAGGCACCCCATATGTTAGGGGCCTAGGGGACGATCTCTGCCCCCCCACTAACACCGACTGCGACCTGTCCGAGAGGTAGGAAGAGAACCACCGCAGCACGGTGCCTCCCACTCCCACCTCCCGCAGTCGTCGCAGAAGGATACCATGGTCGATGGTATCGAAAGCCGCTGAGAGGTCAAGGAGAACCAGGATGGAGGAAAATCCTCCATCTCTGGCTCTCCAGAGATCATCGGTCAATGCGACCAAAGCGGTTTCTGTGCTGTAACCGGGTCTGAAGCCTGACTGGAAGGGGTCGAGGTAGTTTGCTTCCTCCAGGGACCGCTGGAGCTGAAAGGCCACCACCTTCTCAACAACCTTCACAAGGAAGGGAAGGTTGGAGACTGGACGATAGTTATTAAGGACAGCTGGATCCAAAGATGGCTTCTTTAGGAGGGGTCTCACCACCGTCGCTTTCAGTGCGGCGGGGAAGTTCCCCTCCCGGAGAGAGGCGGTCACGACTGCCTGGATCCAGCCTCGTGTCACCTCACTGCTGCTGGTAACCAGCCATGAGGGACACGGGTCCAGTACGCAGGTGGAGGCACTCACAGCCCTCATGGCCTTGTCCACATCCCCGGGGGTAACATCCTGAAACTCAACCCAGAGATGTTCCGTCTGATCCTCTTGTGCCTCGGCTGGAACTGCAGGGATGGAGTCCAAGTCCGACCGAAACCGAGCAATTTTGTCCGCTAAGAATTGGGCATAATCCTCAGCTCTGCCCTGCAAGGGTTCCCCCGCTTCCCTTTTATTTAATAGGGAGCGGGTTATCTTAAACAGGGCAGCTGGGCGGGACTCAACGGACGCAACCAAGGTGGTTATATGGGATCTTTTCGCTGCCCTAAGTGCTCTGGTGTATTCCTTGGTGCAGGTGGTTACCATTGCTCGGTTCGATTCGGACTTATTGGACCTCCATTGGTGCTCTAGGCATCTCCTCCGGCGCTTCATCTCCCGGAGTTCCTCGGTGAACCAAGGGGGTTTCCGGGATCCGCCGCCTCGGAGGGGCCGTAGTGGCGCAATCCGGTCGAGGGCCTCTGATGCTGCCGAATGCCAAACAGCAACCAAAGTCTCTACCGGACTGTGGGCGAAAGTATCAGGAATGACCCCAAGCTCCGTCTGGAACCTTAAAGGTTCCATGAGTCGTCTGGGGCGGAACCACCTGGTCGGTTCCTCCTCCCTACAGTGGGGGTTTGGTCTCTGGAAGTCGAGCCTCAGTAGGCAGTGGTCTGACCACGACAGGGGTATGATGTCGTTACCCCTCAGACCAAGATCACAAATCCACTGCTCCGAGAGGAATACGAGGTCGAGCATGTGACCCGCCGAATGGGTTGGGCCCCGGATTACTTGGGTCAAGCCCATGGCTGTCATGGAAGCCATGAACTCCTGCGCCCCATCAGAGTTTTCACCGAGCGAAGGCAAATTGAAGTCCCCCAGGACCATCAACCTAGGGAACTCAATTGCCAGCTCGGCTACCGACTCGAGGAGCGAGGGGAGGGCTGCTGCAACGCTGTTGGGAGGCAGGTACGTTAACAGCAAACCCACTTGACCCTTGAGGTCCAACTTTATCAGCAGAGACTCACACCCGACAAGCTCCGGAGCAGGGACCCTACGAGGAACTAACGACTCCCGGATAACAACGGCCACACCCCCACCCCTTCCCTGGGCTCTCGGCTGGTGGAGCACCTGAAATCCTTCTGGGCACAGTTCTACAAGGGGGACTCCTCCCTCTGGGCCCAGCCAGGTTTCAGTAATACATGCCAGGTCTGCCCTCTCGTCTAAAATTAAGTCCCGGACGAGAGGAGCTTTATGTACCACAGACCTGGCATTTAGCGACAGCAGCCTGAGTCCAGGGTCCTGATTACTTGCGCCATCTGGTCTCGGAGTGGGACTCACAGGGCCGGAAGGAGGGATCTCTGTGATGTAGCGAACCCTCCTTCCCCGGTAATGGCCTGCCCTAGAGTCCCCGCCGTATCTGCCCCTCCCTGTTACGACCGTAATACCCCGACCCTCTCCCGTGTCTCTAGTCCCCTCAGCCACCCCCATGGCCCTCGCTTCTCCCGGCAGGTCCTCCGAATCAGACATACTCATTCACTCACCCAAGCAGTCCCCACAGAAGGTTAAAACACATAAAATACAATGATAATGAATAATAAAAGTGGGATCATTCACTCAACCACATACAATCCCATACACTCATCATACCAGATAAAAATTGCGCGGTTAAGCAGTTGTGCGAATTGGTGAAGGCAGGATCTTAGAATTTGGCCTTCTCGTTAATCTAATGATTTTGGAAAAAAAAAATTTGCAATGCATTTCATTCTTTTCACAAATTGATGCAGGTAATTAGAGCATTTTTCTGTCTTATGCTTCATTTATCTTTGCTTGTTTCTTTAATACATAAAGAAGAAAACTAAAATCAAGAAAACACAATAAAAGCAAAATGAAACAACAAATGTAATTATTATCTTATTTTTAAATCCATAGTTTTAAAATATGTAATCCTAAGGAATGATACATTTTAAATATATATTAAATTTTTAATACAAATGTATTTGTGTTGTAGAATTTATTATGAGGAATTACTTTATTAGAACTCTTAGACATAAAACTAGAAAATGTATTTCAATAACACAGACTTCAATTAAAAGATACTGACTGTTCTATTAAGCTTTCAACCAATACTATTTGTCACATATTATGGATTCCAAGAAAAATGTACTTTACTTTCTAGTGTTTTGCTATAGTAAATTGAGCAACAGAGAACACAAATTAACCATATTTTCCAGAAAGATTTTAAATGGTAGAATTTATTCATGTATAAATAAGAATTCCTAGGGCTCTCAACTCAACAATGGGTGCTAGATGGCACACAAAGTTAAAACCATGCTATCTGAAATGAAAACAAAAATAAAAGGCTTGGAACAAGGAGAAGACTATAAGCATGTGAGGTAGGTGGCTGTATAAATTCAATGAGTCAGTTGTATACCATTATCTGGGTGCAGAATTTGGGGAGGAAAGAAAAATGACTCCAAGTCTGATTTAAAAGACTGCAGAACTTGGACAATTTAAACTTTGCTGTTCTAGAGTCAGGTGCCATGACAAGAAGGCATGATGTTGGTGTTCCATCAGATGACATTGCTTAAGGAATGGGCCATGAAACACTCCCCCAGTCAGATCTTATACGATGAGATAAAAATGATGGAAGCAATTGTAATTTTTGTTCATTTATTTGCAAATGTATATAATATGAAGGCATTGTAAGGAATTCAATAGCATGTATAAATTATTTCTGCAGTTAATTGTTATTCTGGTTTCCCAGAATGGATCTAATGTGAATTTCATATGAAAATGTGAAACTTGTAATCTCAATTTATCTTCTCATCCTATTATAGGGTGAAAGGATTTTTGTTTATTACATTTGCTTTATATAATATTGAATGTTGTGTTTTATATAATATTTTTTTTTATTTTAAATGACGTGGATATGCACCATTCTTCAAATGTCCTTGGTTGGGAATAGATCCAACCAAGAGTCTAAATCTAAAATACTATTGTTTAGTGGTGGGTTTCCATTTTTTTTTACTACTGGTTTGGGTGCACTTGCATGTGTGCAGGCTTGCAGAAGTATCCAGGCAGGTGGATGGAGCCTCCCACCTCCGCTACTACTGGTTTGCCTGATCCTGGCTGAACCGGGAGCAACTCACCTCCGCTATTGTTGTAGAATATAATATATATGTGAGGTGTGTGTATTAATATTTTTACCATTATGACTTTCTGGTTCTTATTATTACAGGCAAATAAAGCCAGAAGATATGTACAAGAATCCTGTCAGGAAAACAATTTTTGTTTTTGTATTTATAATCCTTCTTTCTTTTTTGTTTAACAGAATAAAATTGCACGTGGACAAACATACCAGCAGCTTGGGATGGGTAGATTTGCTCCAACGAGAATAGTTGGTTTCTTTAGTTTGTTGAATAGATTTCAGATTCATAAAAAAGCTCTACTGAATGGTTATCACAGGCATTCATTAAATTTATCTATTTGATCTGAATCATTCATGAAACTCATTTCAGAGATTTGATTGAGTAAATCTGAAATCAATTTTCCAAACAGATATACCAGAAGCATATGCTTGCTCAGATTTGGTTGATGTTGAAATGACGCAGTAAAATGGACTATGAAATAGACAGAAAAAAAATGATGCTATTTATTCATATTGATCATATATATTATGAAAATGAAATACATTTTTTTTTACATAATCTTTACTTGTTGGGAAAGACCACAGTAAATTTTAAGCTACTGAATCAAATTATCTTAGTGCAGAGATCCAAATTTAAGTGTTCCCCAAATATCTCAGCAGTTTCTGTCTGAGCATATCCAAGACTTGAACTAATTTAAACACTGACTGAAAATTCAATTTTGCATATTTATCCTGGGACATGTATATTTCAGAAGTTCTATTCAGCAGGTTTTGACCAGTTCTGGAGAACTGGTAGCAGAAATTTTGACTAGTTTGGAGAACTGGTAAATACCACTTCTGACTGGCCCCGCCCCTATCTGCCTCCCAAGTCCCAGCTGATCAGGAGGGAATGGAGATTTTACAGTATCCTTCCCTTGCCAACAATCACCAAGCAATGCCACTAAGCCATGCCCACATAACTGATAGTAATTTTTTTTGAATCCCACCACTGGTATATTTGCCTTTATTTGTGATTTTGAGGTAGCAGGCTGAACCAAAGTGGGCCTCAAGCCTGAACCAAACTAGGGTTTCATGATATTGAGCTTTAACTGTTCATATATAGAAATTGCAAAGATTTGCTTTTAGGACATGGTGCGGTTAGACATGGGTTAGAGGCACATGAAAACTGCTGAAGCAAAGTCTCTATTTTAATGTATTTGCTGGCTTGACTGTCTGGAAGATACATTTAACTTCCTCAAAATACGAGCTACTCTGCTCCGTTAGCTGACTATGTATTATTACTTCCTGTAGACATAATATTGCTGTAACTCAAGGGCAAATCTTGAGGGGTGTTTCCAAAGCTAACAGATGGCTTTATCTGAACGCGATAAACTATATAAGGGATTTCCTGCCTCTCACTCATGGTTCAGGACATTCATTCTTTGCTATGAACCTGAACAAATAAACTATTCCTTCCCTTGCGTGTCCTGTTTTTTTCTACAACAATTGGCTGAATTTTAGAAAATTCAGAAAAAAAGTATGTTCCATATTAAATTAAGTAAAATAGGGTTAAGGTGTGTTATTCTAGCTCCACAGGCCTCATAGTCTAGTCTCAAGCTTAAATCAAAGTGCTCAGTTCTCCCCTTTAAATAACAACTGCATCCACAAAACCAACACTTTTTAAGTGTTGCTTCTTACTATCTCATCCTCATTTGCCTTCAGAAATATATTGGTGAAGATCTTCTTAATCTTCTATCAAAATCTGGACTACAGTATTTGGTAATGTAGAAGAACTATATTACTAAATGTGGATGTTCTTCCCTTATGTGATCTAGCTTGTAGAACTTTCCTCCCTGTTAGATCCACCTGGCAACATCTTAATGCTTTTTCTGAGTCTAGATGAAAAAGTTTTGTTCTGGAAGCTTTGAAACCGATCATAATGACACAATTCTGCTGTTGGTCTTTCATTTGTGTATATGTAGGAGAATTATTTTAATGATGAATACACATTTTCAACTGAAATAAAAAGGAGTTGGAAAATAATTTAAAAATATTTTGTAAATAGTCCCTATGGTTTTCAATGTTTTGTAAAACATACCAACTTAATGAAAACTGGAATGCTAAGAATTTAATAAAACTACATATTTTCTGTTGGGGAATAAAGAGATGAAATTAAATTGTGATGGTGACAGAAGCCATGTGTTCTTTGCTCTTTAAACAGTTATGGCAGTTTGGTCTACTCCCTTAAAAAGGTCCTGCTATGCATAAGACTGACATTCACTGAAGTCATTTCCATGACATCAGGAGATAAAACAATTGCTCTGTTGAAAATCTGTAGGGGTTCCGGTTGCCATTCATATAAGAACAGTGGTTTTCATTTTGCCATATGTCTGTAGGCTATAGAAAGTGATGTTGATGATGCAATCTGTCAAACAATGGTAGCTGAGAAAATAATGGTTATTGGTGCAATGGACAATATGCTATGAAGTCCTCAGCCCATCAACTGAAGTTCTGATCAAGTTAAAGAATCTAACAGCTGATTGACACCAACAGAATTCAGACATTTGAAGACATGCTTTTTCAGGTAAGTGAGTACCAGATGCAACCTTTAGTACCTCCAGTTACAAGAACAGGCTTAAAAAAATATGCTGAATCAGAAGAAATAATATACAGTAGCTTTCCCTATGGCCTAGATCCAAGCTTAGAAATCCTACCCTTGTTGTCTATTCTCAGTATAAGACACTCAAGCACAATACTGGTACTTCTGAAATGTAGGCAATATCAGATTTACAGAAGATGCTATGCCATGCTAGGCAAGGTTTCATAGGATTCATACTAGGCCAAAATCTTACGCTATACAGTTCCCAATCTTTTCTGGAAATATACTTGTTTTAAAAACAGCTGTTATCAAGAAGCACAGATGTGGATTGGTTTTAAAAGTTAAGGGGAAGAAAAGGAAAGCATTGTTTAAAAGTTTTAGATGAAAGTTAGGCAGACAGACAATAATATAACCCTTCCCTCTGCTCCCTCTGGCTCCTGATTTAAATCCAGTCCTCTGTTTACCTTGATAATACCTATCAGGAACACTCCCCTAAATTGTGAATGTTCAAAACAGCTCACTAATATAAACCAAGAATTGTCAGCACAGTTCCTGATAGTAAATAAAGGTAGTAACTAAATTTCGGTAGTCCCTAAAATAAAGCAGCCATGCTCTTCAAGCAGCCAGAAAAGTCCCTGAGAGAATGAGGTGTTTCAACATTTCAAACAGTGGGTCTAGTAGGTTCTGGATAATTTAACAAAGTATTAAAGCAGATTTCATAATATGAAATAGGATGTGCTATGTGATGGATTTTCTCTTTCCTCCTTCAGCTTTCCATTAAATGTATTCATTTCATTACACTACATTTCACTGTACAAGACAAATTCAAGTATTCATATTTTCATATTCCAATCATTCATGCACAAATCTTAATCAAGTTGTACCTGTCTCCTTTTTATACTAAAATGTCAAATACATTGTTTAGTTTGAAAGATATTTTTATAACAGCATTGTTCACAAGGGCATAAGGCAGATTTGGTGTGGCGCAGTGGTTAAAAGCAGCACTGCAGGCTACTGCTAGATCAGCAGGTCAGCGGTTCAAATCTCACCGGCTCAGGGTTGACTCAGCCTTCCATCCTTCCGAGGTGGGTAAAATGAGGACCCAGATTGTTGGGGGCAATATGCTGACTCTCTGTAAACCGCTTAGAGAGGCCTGAAAGGCCTATGAAGCGGTATATAAGTCTACTGCTATTGCTATTGGTGTATGGAATAACTTTATATATTTATCTAACCTGACCTTTCTGATAAATTATAAAGTTTTAGCCTGCTGTGCAACTATCTTTAATATAATTATGATATAATTTAATTGTAGAAAATATTCATACTTGCAGTTATTAAATAATAATCTTGGTTGAGTTCAGCAGGATTTACTGTTAGAAATCAGGATGGTATACAACTAAATGGAAATTCATTTCCAGATCAGTTTTTCTTCTCGGATACTACAATATAACAACAGGTGAAATATCACAGCTTGCTGACCATGGTCTGTTTAGAGGCAGATTTTTAAAAACTTGTGGCCTTACTTCCTTCTGACCGTTCTTTTAAACCTGAAATTTACATCATTCACCGGAATTATTTTATTCTCTATCAGGTCTGAAAAGAAAACATAACCGTAGTATAATAATCTTGACTTTCATTTGCAGAACTTCTGAAATAAAAAAGAAAGCGAGGGAGGGACGGAGGTAGAGAGGTAGAGAGAGCATCTAGATTAATCCTTGTTAAGTGGAACACTCATCTGTTTAATTACCTTTTTTTAAATAAATCTTTATACAATGCAGATTATAGTTTGGTATGAGGAGAAAAATATTTCTGCAGAATTGGCTTGTGTCATCCAATCATGAGAACTATGTGTTTGTTTGAAACTATGTGTGAAAGGAATGATTACCAATTTTAATTTAAGATTTCATATCAAAACTATAAAAAGGCTAAAATTGAATGATAAAAATTAAACATTTCAAAATGCTATATTCCAGCGAGACATTTCCATTAACTTTTATACTAACAGCTTCCTTACAGTTAACCAGCAATCAGATTTTTTTTAAAAAAATATAAGTATAATCTTTACTGTCATTGTACTTAAATACAACGAAATTGGTTATTTCTAACTCTAGAAATTGGAAATTCTAACTCTCAAGTTGTGTTCCGTCTCACTGCTTTGTTTTTCAGCCAGCTTTCCTGATTGTGGAAATGTCCATAATTTTAACACTTCTGGAATTGCCAGTTTAGGAAGGTTACTCAAAAATAAGCATTTGTTAGAAGTGGGCTTTTGCAAATGGGAAGTTCTTATTTCATAACAGAATAGCATCTCTGCTGATTCTGATTTGCTTTTCAGTCCTATTTAAAAAGAAATGGTGAGCAGAGGCATTTCCTTCTCTCTTGCAATCCTGGCTTTAGAATCTTGCATTTCACTTGGAAATGACAGTCAGTCAACCGCTCTTCAAAAGGATAGTTCTGCTTTTTTTATTCTTACAGCTATAATACCCTCTACTGGAGAAAAAAAGTGATCAGATAGAGAACTGCAATCTATATTTTTATAAATTCTTCTTACAAATTGTTCTAGCTGGGAGAACGCAAGGTGCAGCTGCCCTGCAGACCTTGGCTAATGGCCCCACTTCCCACAATGGAGGCAGATTGTATTTTTAAAATGGCATTCCACTCTATCGTGTCTACCTCCACACCCAGGGCAATTACTGGGGGTAATAGGGGGCTTACCCTGCCGACCCCTGGCCTACTCTGCATTCAAACGATGGACTTCATCATCCTTGGTAGCCAATTCGTCATTGGTGATGTCTTCATGGTGCACATCAAGTGTTTTTCCCGCGGTTTGAGGTTTGGAAAATCTTTTTATTTCCTCCGTCAATCTCGTTGACAGTTCCATCGCTCTGGCCTCATCTAGAGCTATCTGTAAATCTAATTCAGGCTTGGCCAGGAGGCAGCACTGTATGCGGAGGTCTCTAACACCCGCAACAATCTGGTCCTTAAGGACATCATCTAAGTCCCTGAAGTTATAATGTAGAGCAGTGGCCCATAATGCAGCCACATATTTGTTAATTGTCTCTCCCTCACACTGGCTCCTTGTGTAAAAAGCATGCCGGTCAGTCATGCAGAAAGTGTTGGGGCGTAATGATTCCTTAGTTTTGCCATTAACACATCCCATGACACAGTGTGAATGGACTGTGGAACCACTACTGTCCCCGCAATATTAAACATCTCTATGCCACACAAATTAAGGAAACATGACTGAGCCCTGTTCGACAGCTCTTTATATATGCCAGCTGTCAAACAGGTAACCAATCAGGAACGAGGACAGCACGCCCTAGTCAACAGACCAGAGAGAAAACTATAGAACATAGCACAAATAATAGTATAGGCATTTGAGCAACAAAAAGAAAAAAATGACAGCTCTAGTAGCACATTATATATTTAAAGCAGAAAACTGCTTGTTCCTAGTCAAGATTTCCATTAGGAAATTATTGGGATATAACTGCCATCTTCCCTGACTAATGGTTCTGCTAGGAACTAAAATCTAACCAATCATCTTTGTCTTAGACATTTCTATCCATAACTTTGTAATCTTCTCATTAAAGAGCCATGTTTAAGTTTCTTTTGTTGTAATGCATGGACAGCTAATGCTCAAGTAACACAAAAGACAGAGAAGCCAGCTAATTGGGTGTATGAAACGCACAAAGATCAAGTGTATGTATTGCTACCTCAGGACCATCTCTACTATTCCTTGGCTTTATTCCAATGATATTGGAATATAGTTCCAGTATATATGGAACTGAAGAAGTTTCTTGGATTAAAAGCAAAAAGTTTTCAAAGAAAAAAAAATCCAAGAAAGTCCAGTTGCCCTTTGGAAAAAGTACTTTTGGGACAGCCATGATCTGGATGACTGAGAGTATTCTTAGACAACAATATAGTTATTACCTGCTGTTATTTCAGATCTCCCAGAGCAAGAAATAGAGAAACCTAACACTACCATAACAGCTAGGATAGAAAAGGAGAAGGAAGGGAGCAGCAGCACTGACATATTCCATAGAAGATCTGAAGATGTGTCTTCCAAAGGCAACTTGCTACTGAAACCTACATTAGGATGGAAAGAAAAAAATAGAAACATTGGCCACTACTCCAAAAGCAACAATGGCACTAAGACTTTGTTGATACAAGCACTAGCATTAGAGTCCTTTGTGGCATAAATTGATAACAGCACAGAAATACCTTGGCAGTCAGATTCTGGTGGGGCAGTGGACCTGGAACATTTTCCAATTCCACCTGGGTGACGCTCTTAGGGAAAAAAAATACTGTGGCAATCATTTCTTGTAAACCTGCTAGGTTACACCTCTGCACACAATTTTCTGTTTGTTGCTTTTATCAATATAAGAGATTTTCAAGAAAAAACTGAAAAGAGTATGATGCAACGGAATCTATCACCAGCACTTTGTTAATAAAAATGTAGCACTTTGAAAAAGTAGAGGAAATGAAAATAGAATAAAATTATTACCGTTCCTAGATAGCAGGCTTTGAACCTAAATAATATAACCAGGTTTTCTGGGGTTTTTATTTTTGCATACTGATGAATCTATTTATGTTCCTCTTGTCATGAATATAACTCCATGACACGTTGCTCATCTCCAGTTACAAATTAGGACAAAAATAGAGAAGAAAAGCTATTCATTTCTTAAGAAAATGTACTTTTCTCAGGCAAAGCAGCCATGAGGTGGCTTGTGGCAACAAAAATGAAACAGTACAGCAATAAAAAGACCTTGAGAGATAGAACCAGAAACATTCCTTTGGAGGATTGCTCAAAAATCGTCATCTTCTTATTGGATGACCACATGACAATAGCTGAATTACAAAAAGAGCCTCAGAAGTGATTAATGGTCTTAAAAAGTGTTGATATGGTAGGACATGATTCCTGACATATATGCTCTGGCATATAGTACAACCCTGTCATAAAATGGATGGTTCTTTACAATGGTGAGGCTGATTTATTAGGTCTCCTATTTCCAAACAACAGTGCCTATGTGGTCTCTGTGAACTGAACAGTTTTAATGAAAAACTTTGAGGAAAACAGTGGCTTTCATAATAAGGTCTTCAACTATGCACAAGATGATTTCTAAAATGAACATAAAAGTAAGGATTTGGTATAAGAAAATTATAGTTCACAACACAGCAGAGAGTAGGAAAATCTGTCTTCGAGTTAATAACAGCTTGAGTATCTGTTGTTGTATTTTATTATTTTTTTTAGCTAAATCTAACTTCTCTTACTCATTGGTATTAGTCATCCACCCAGAATGACTAATAAAGCAATAGAATAACGTTTTAAAAGGAGGTGGGAGGGATAAAATAAAGAAAACAGAGATAATTTGGAGTGTTCATATTTTACATTCTAACTGTACCTAAGTGTATTTATCAACTGGAATGAAACTTTTTTAATATTCAAACTTTAGGAATATATAGATATCATATTGGCAGTGGTCATTTATTTGTCAGAAGGCCAGAATAAGAAAATAATATGTTTAGATTCTATGATACTTTATTGTGCCAGAAAATGACATAGCATTGATCAGATTTGGTTCATTCTGCAGTTCCTGAAAGCAAACTCAAGCACATCTGTCATAGGTTGGACATTATCAGGTGGAGGCAACACGAATAGTTACAATAATTAGCCTATGTAACACACTATGAATTAAATTATAGTCTTTAGCTATTGTAATTCTCCTGCAGACATGCTTTTTATACTATAAGCAAATTCTTTAGAAAATTAGAGAAAATATGTTTCTCATATTTCAAAATAAATGTTGATGCATACTTGCCAAAAGATTTTGTGAACAGATATAGGGAATAAAATTCTCTGGCTTAATCAGTAATGATGCCTCTCTTTAGCCAAGCCCTTAATTATCAATAATAATCATTTTTGTGCAATGCACTGTTGTAATCATTTGTATGAGTGTTTTGTTTGTCACTGAATTTTCAATTTGAACAGAAAATAGAAATTTGGTAAATTAATTAACTGATCATTATATAAAAACTGTAAAATTACATTATTTTATTCTGTTTTCAGATATAGAAATATTCATTCATTTTTTTTTTAGAAAACTCTACTCTTGGTAATCAGTTGGAACAATAAATCATGCTGTCCTTAGTTGCTTTCTGCAGCTTTCCAGGTAAAATACTTAATCCCTAATGTATAGACCTTGCTATATAACTCAACTTCCTTTTTATTATTTTTTCCAAGCAAAAGAATGTTCAAAACAAATTAAATAAAGGGGTTGGAAACCATGGACATCTGGAGAAATGATGGAGGACAGATACGTGATAAAACACACAACTTGATGTTATGATGCAAAAATATATGTCATATCACATACTGTACATTGAATCAAATATCAGGCTAGAGTAGGTAAGGATTTGCATCACAAATGTCATCACCGGCATGGCATTTTGAGAAAATCTTGGTTTGCTGAACCCAGCCATCTTGGCTCAGTTGCTAAAAATAAATTATTTTTTAAAAAATAAATTATTCCTAGTTCCATGAGACTTATTTTTTAAGAAAAAGGAGACAAAGCATGTTATTTTCAGTTCATGTGATTGCTTCATGCAATATAATTTATGCTTTCTCTCCCCACCATTTTTTTTAAAAAAAACACAACTACATTAATTGTTACACTTAAGCATAAATATGTATTCTGAATGCATTTCTTTCAAAATATGCATTTTAAATATGTTCAGCATGAATCTGAACTTCATTACATGTCCTAGAAAGGGATGAGTTCTTTAGTCACATTCCAACACAGACATGTGGTTGGGGCTCACAAGTTAAATTACATGTATACAGCTTCTTTGTCAACCATGTGTACAACTGCAGATTAAACCTCTTTGATTTAAATAAATATTATTTTACTATTCTTTGAGACATTCTGGTTTAGTAGACAAAGATATCAGTCTAGAAACCAAGATAAGTAGAATTCCAGTCCTGCATAGGCATGAAGCCAGCTATCTGAGTTTGGACCTGTCACACATGTCTGTGTGTATGTGCGCACACACACAAAGTCTGTCTGGGAGGAGGAGGAGGAGGAGGAGGAGGAGGAGGAGGAGGAGGAGGAGGAGGAGGAGGAGGAGGAGGAGGAGGAGGAGGAGGAGGAGGAAGAGGAGTATGGGGAGGAGGAGGAGGAGGAGGAAGAGGAAGAGGAAGACGTAGCAAAGCAAGAAAAATGTTGCCAAGCAAATCAGAAAGAATTGTCCACATAGTTGTCAGGAATCAAGATGACTCAAAAACACCTCTACCATTAATGGTAGAATGTGCAGTGGTAGAACATGCAACACATTGCAGTATAAAATGTAAACTGTAGTTGCTATTTAGTTCAGTCTCACATGTATAATGTAATTTATTGTAACTTCAGAAAAGCAAAATCCAGATTAAACTAAATGTGAATTTTTTTCAAGAGAACAAAATTATTACAGTTATAAATTGCCATTTTTTTTTACATGTTGATGAACTATTAAGAGGTACAAATGCAATTGTCACTAACAGTTGCTTCAGAGAATATTAAATTTCATCCTATTATATACCTAAACAATTACATGGGGCATGAAGATGATGAATATCACTGCCACTAGATGTGGGAGTGTTGATGCCCTTGCAGAGGTTGTCAAATCATCTTCCAACTTGAAGCCTCAGACTGCAGTCAACATACCACAAAAACAATATATCTGTGATGGCCTCAATCTTTTGGTTTAAATACAGTGTGTTGATCGAGTCTGTGAACTGCCTGTCAAAGTTTAGATGTGATTTTGTATAGTCCATTGAACTTCATTCTCTTTCTAGTTGTCATCATGTTACCCAGAATAATGTTTCATATAATTGTTAAAATAAATTAAAATGCTTTAT
This sequence comes from Thamnophis sirtalis, assembly GCF_051295495.1. Taxonomy (NCBI): domain Eukaryota; kingdom Metazoa; phylum Chordata; class Lepidosauria; order Squamata; family Natricidae; genus Thamnophis; species Thamnophis sirtalis. The sequence goes on from NW_028261381.1 coordinate 90,241,332, forward strand.
TGAGATGCAGTCTCAGAAAATATATTAGTTATAAATTATTTTCTTCCAATTATCCTTTATGTTGAGTTTTGTGACTTTAGCTCCCGTCAAATGAATTCTTTGTATATTCTACCCTCTTGTGGCTGTTTGCAATATGACAATCATAAATCTGTTTTGTTTTTGTCTTTTAATATCCTCATTTTTGGCATTTTGCACAGGGCTGGGCAATTGGAAATCTCACTTAAACCTTTCCCAGTCATAATTGCTGTAAATTGGATGCATTGTTCCTGACATTTTAAGGTAGCAAATCAGGGGTCAGTTCTGGATTCTTTTACTGCCGGTTTGCTTAGGGACGTGCTTCGGGCGCGCACGCACTTGCTGTGTGCTACATGTGCATGCACAGTAGTCAAAAATTGCTTCTGCGTATGTACAGAAGCAAAAAGCAAGATGCTGATAGAACTGGTCCAGATGCGTGGGCGTCTGAGTTACTACTACTCAGCCGAACCGGTCCAAACCGGTAGGAACTCACCTCTGTAGCAAATGCATTAGAAATGTATTATAACTCCAAGTTAACATAAACAAATTTAGCTTTGGTGCTCTCTGAACTTGCTTGTTTTCTTGCAGACATTTCTGTGACCCGACAAATGCGCGCCCGACAAATGTGCACCGACAAAACCGTCGTGACAAAACGGTGACGTTGAAAGCGCGCCCACTAAAGCGCGCCGACAAAACCGCACCCACAAAAGCGTGATTAGGGTTTTTAGGTTAGGAGTAGGGTTAGGGTTAGGGTTAGGTTTGTTAACGTTGTTTTCGCATTGTTTTTGATGGCACACTTTTGTCAGCGCGCATTTGTAGATGCGCTTTAGTGGGTGTGCTTTCAACATCCCCATTTTGTCGCAGCGGTTTGGTCAGTGCGCATTTGTCGGGTGCGCATTTGTTGGTAAACCGACATTTCATTACCCTAATTAGGCAACATCATCAGTACTAGTAAGAAGTGCTGTTTGCTGTCAGTTTATAAGCTCAGAGAGGTCCCAGGATCCCTCATTTCAACCCTTAGCTACAAATATTCTCCTATATTTAGCTTAATACAGTTCTTTAAAAATTACTCGTCCAAAACTCTTCCCTCAAAAATCTATTGGGGGCAGGGAATCTATGGCTCTGCTTACATGCATCGTTCATCCTTTTCACACAAATTCTGATCATTGCAGTGTCCCAAAATAATTGCAACCCATCTCTGGTTAGGTTCATTTAAACACTATCAATGTTCTATTCATACATATTGAACTGAAGGAAGGTATTGTCTCTCCCTTCAGGTTAAATGATTATAATTCACTGTAATACATTCTCAGCTTGTGACATTCTAGCAAAGGGCAAATTATCTAGGCTGATATGACTAGTCTTTTAAGAAGTTGGGATTTGTGTCAACTTAGTTACAGTTAGATTTTTAAAACTATCCCAAACATCAGGTCACAAATCTACCTTTAGTAATTCCAAAACACAAGGAGTATAGTATAAATCTTTATTACGGTCAAAGACCAGCAATACACATTACTTTTTACAAAATGTTAAAAGATACTGACATTAAAATATAATTTAAAAGTATTGACATTAAAAGTGGATAATAACATACATGTTCTCAAATCCAAACAATGGTTTACCTGGATGCAACGCCGATAAGTATGGAAATAAATACAATGGTCCAGAAATTGTTAGAGATACATCCAAGTAATTGGTACAAGATGACAACTATACTTCTATAACCATTTTTTTCTTGTGGACATTGCAGCAGCACAGAACTTTGCCACTGCAGCCGGGTTCGTGTCCTGGAGGAGAAAGCCTACATAAAAATTGTCTGCCCTCCCTGGTAATCTCTCTAATAAGGGGAGAATATGTGGAGACCTACAAACTCTGTATAGCTCACGGTGTAATAGAACATGTGAGATGTCTTCCACTTCTCCTTTACCACATGTACAAACCAGTTCTGCTATTGGAGGTCTCTTATATCTGCCTTGGAGGAGTGCTGAAGGAAGAATGTTAAATCTGAATCTGAAGCTATTCTTTGTTTTGGGAAGATCAGGTCATTTATATATCTTGCCGATTCCCACACACTCTGTTTGATTCTGTCCCTACTGTGGAGAGGCAACTTATTTAGTTCTTCTTGGAACTCCATGACCTTCGTTCTATTGAATACTACTTGCTTTGCTTGATCAAAGCCTAGAGACATTAAGAATACTGGTGAGAGCCCATAAGAGCCCAGCTTGTGACCAATTGCCTGTTTCCAGGAGGACGGGAAGTTGTCCGTCAACACTGGTGTGGACAGTCCCTCTGGAAAGAAATACATTTTAAGCCAATGAATGATCATCCATCATCTTCCAGGCTTTTACCTGAATTTGAGGCATGCCTGTCTCAATTCTTAAATGGGCATTTGGAGTTCCTTTGGGTGCAGCTAAGATGGCTTGCAAGAATTTGGTTTGTATGGTTTCTAGCAAGTCTTTCTTTGCAAGGATTCCTGTTTGTGCCCCTTATAGTATTTGTGCCAATGTTTTGGCCTCGAAAGGTTTTAAGGCAGCAGGTACTAACTGACCTCCGCCTGTGCAAAAGAAATGTTTAATTGCGTTTGAGGACTTATTGGCTGCTTGCAATGGGTGATCCAGGTGTGCCTTCCATGTCCCTTGCGAGTGGAAAACCACCCCAAGGTATCTAAATGTTCTAACCTGTTCCAAATTATGTCCTTCTATTTTCCAGGGGCATTGGCTAGGTCTTTTAGCAAAAACTAAAACTTTTGATTTATCAAAGTTAAGGACCAGCTTCTTTTGCCTGCAATAGCCGAGTGTTGCCCTAATTGCTCTCTTCCTTCCTACAGGGGTTTGTGAAATAATAGCGGCATCATCAGCATATAAAAGAATTGGAACTTTGTGCTATGCTAGGTTAGGAGGATGAAAATCAGGGTTCTGTAAGAGATCAATCAGGGGATTAATATAGAAGTTAAAGAGGGAAGGGGACAGGATGCAACCCTGACGTATCCCTTTTTGTACCCTTACTGGACTGGTTAAACTCCCTTGGGAATTGCACCTCACTTTCAAGGTGGAATTGGCATACAATTTTTGTATGAGGAAGAGGAGGGATATATCGATAGTGGTGCATTTTAATTTCTCCCAGAGGGTCATCCTGGATATTGAATCAAAGGCCTGCTTAAAAGTAAGGAAGGCTACAAAAAGAGAGGATTTTTTTATATGTGTATTTTTGTACTAAATGGTGGAGTACCAAGATATGATCCACCGTAGATCTTCCTTCTCTAAAACAGGCTTGTTCGTCTTTGATTCCCCCCCCACCCCTGAAATTAGCCAATCCTGAAGTTTATAGTTTAAGTGTTTGGCATACAGTTTATTAATAATACTCAGAAGACTAATGGGTCTATAATTGCCTGGGTCATTTCTATTACCTTTTTTATAAATTGGTATGATAATTGCTACTCCCCAATCTCTTGGCATATGACCTGCTTTATCTATAAATGTAACCAGAGATGCTAAAAGTGGAGCCCACCAACTGGAGTTCTTTTTGATTATTTCTGGCAGGACATTATTAGCACCAGGTGCCTTATTAGCCTTTAGGGTTCAGATCAACCGGGATATGTCTTCTGGTGTAACAGGGGGCCAGTAAGGAGTTTGGTCCAAACTAGTTTGGCTCTCCTTGGTTACATAGTCAGGGTCTGAATAAAGCTCCCTAAAATATTCTTCCCAGGCATGAATTGGAACCTGATTAGTTGAGGGTAGGGGAGGTTTCCCCAATCCTCTGGTGATGTACCAAAAAAGAGATTTATTTTTTGTCCTGACTGCCGTAATTAGTCTATGCCAAGACTCCTTTAGAGCCACACTTTTCTTTTCTTTTAGAAGGCTCTTATATTGTGCTTTCAGCTGCTTTAATTAGTGAGTGTGATCCTCAAAAGGGGCATTTTTTACTTTTCTTGTACTCCATATTATATATCCTTTTTAGTTGCACACAATCTCTATTGAACCATTTTTTATTCTTTGAAACTGGCCTTTGGAGTGAGCTAGTGTTCTGTTAATGAGAACCAAATTCAAATTTAAAATTAAAGTTTCAACCCCCTCTAAGTAAGATCCTCCAAACTTATTCCTTAGTAGCAGTGACATGCAGTCAGGGGAGGCAGGGGAGGCAGAGCCTCACCACTGTCATCATGAAAAGAAAAAAAATGTAAAAGGAAAAAGGCAAGAGCTGAGGTCAGGCTAAGCTAGTTGCTGCCAGAGTCACCATGGATCACTCTGCTCAGTGCTTGTTTAAAAAAGCCTCTAAAAAAGGCCCCTCTACAGGAGGAGGCAGGAGAGCAACATGCCTCATCTAGTCTGACTTTAAGCATTTTATGGTCACTCGAGCAGAGTTAAGCAAGGGTTAAAAGCCTAAAAATTCCTAAAAATTCCTGACGTAGGTGAGGCACGTTGTTCTCCTGCCTTCTCCTGTAGAGGGTGCTTTTTTTAGAGGCTTTTTTAAACAGTTAAGCAGAGTCATCCACGGTGACTCTGGCAGCAACTAGCTCAGCCTGATCTCAGCTCTTGCCTTTTTCCTTTTACATTTTTTTTCTTTTCATGATGGCAGGCAAGAATAGTGTTGAAATCCTCTCTGAAACAGCTGGAAAAGGTACGTGTGGGTCAGAGGGAGGGGGAGGAATTCAAACTTCATTCTCCTGGTGCAGGGCTTTGGGCAAAGGCTGGAAGGAAGTGCTCTCCCTCCCCAAGTGTAGTTTGATTGCAGGCAGAGCCACGTTGTCTTTTCAAACCTGTAATCAGTGAAGCTGGCTGGATCCTTCTGGGGCTGGGGGAAAGTGTGTGACTGTGCTCCAGTATGGCTCTTTGACTGGCTTCCTGCCTCCTCCTATTGTCCCCCTGACTCCCTCCAATCCAACTTTGTGTGTGTGTGTGTTTGTGTGTGTGTTTGAGATGGGAGAGGGAGGTAGAGAGGGAGGAAGGAGGGGAAGGGAGAAGAAAAAGAAAAAGAAAGAAGGAAACTTATTTTGCAAAGGAGAAAAACAAATGCTGTCACTTTAAATCGGAACTGAGCATGCCTGGCTGTGGAATTCTGGGAAGTCTAAAAATATTTGTGTCAGTGCCTCACCAGCCATAAACCTCACCGCACGTCACTGCTTAGTAGAGATGTATGTAGCTCTAGGGTTTCTGGAGCTAACATCCACTTGGTAACTTTCTTAGCATTTTTCTCATTCCATTTAATTTTTATCTGGATATTTTGACTCTCAAACCTGGGTAGGTAGGCTGTGCTTGCCCTTAGAGATTTCTGGTGTAATGTGAGAGTAAGGAGTATTGTATTATGATCGCTTTCCAGTCGCCTCTACCTCCATCTTCTATAAGAACTTCAGGAGGTCATATGATATTATCAAGTACTCAACTGTGGATTTTCTTCCTGCTCCCTGATAAGTATATTCTGCTGGATAGTCACCTCATGTGGACCCATTAAGAATAAAAAGATCCAAACGTACAGTCATCTGTCTTACACACAAACCTGCCTGATTTGCTTTAGGGTCTTTAAATTGTCTGGAATGCAGGGATTCTCCTGTTATATTCTCATTATAGTGGATCTTAAATTGATTAAATAATGCTTGATCATTTGGTCCCATTCTAGTGTTTAAGTTCCCCCTATAATTATTGCTGCTTTGGGGTATTTGTCTGAGCAGCCAAGAATAAAATTTTCTATGCTGTCCCAAATCTTGTTGATCACATTCTTCTTATTAAGTGTAGGAGTATAGATATTAAAAAGCAAAATCTCTACCTGCTTAAATAAGAGTAATGTAGTTACAACCCATGGCTGGAAAAGTGGCAGTGATACACAATTAAATTGCAAGGATGCATTAACTAATGCCACAATACCCCCTTTAGCTCTCTCCCCCCACCTTGCTTGGGACAGCTGGGATTGAGTTAACCCAATAACCATCTAACTGCATCTCTGTGGAGGCCCATGTTTCCTGTAAGAAGAGGATGTCAAATTGTGATATGTAGTCAAAAAAGACTTGGTCTTTAGATGGAACAGACCATCCCGCTATATTCCAGGTTATAAGGGAAAGTGGCTCATCTTTTGCAGCTCATCAGGAAACTTGATTTATACAAAGGGAAGTTGTCTGGTTGTTGCCATGTATTGAGGTATCATCACACAGAATTGGCCTTCTTTAAAAGTAGGGGGTCCCATCTAAGTCCTGTGTAGACTCCTGAGGAACTTGTTCAGGGTAAGAGGTTTTAGCACCAGCTAACAGAGCTTGCCATTCTGATGCCTCTTCTCTGGGTGTAGGACAAGGAATTATTAGGTCATATTTCATTCTTTGAGATGATTGCTCTGACATGGGTCGTCTCTCAGTTTCTTGATTTGGTGCTGAGGTTGTCATGGGATATTCACACAGGGATAAAAGCATCTCCATCTCTACTGGGACCTCTAATGCTCCATTTAGGTCTTGGTTTCTATTTTCCATGATCTTGTATTCATTAAATCCCTTGTCCTGTGGGGGAGAAGTGAGAGGCTCAATTATTGGGGAAATCAGATCTATAAGTGGCTCTGCTGTGTCCAATAAGGTTTTCTTTAAATTTTATAACTTCAATAATATATTGTCTTGTTCTTTCCTTGGGAGAGCGCCAAAAGCATTAATGAGACCAGCTTCTGTGCTGTTAAGTATCTCTTCACCGGACAAGGCTGGTTGACTCCCACTGTCTTTCTCTCCCTTTCCCAAGGTTGAAAATGAAGAGGAGGAAGCCAGCTTGAGAGCTTGTATGTTAACAATTAATGGACTAACAATGGGGAGGAGCCAATGTCACGACGACACATCGCACGGACCCGACAATCCGGGTCCATTGATGAAACTTTTGCCTTTGGATGGTCCGGCAGGACCTAAACCATCGCGAAGAGATGGTGACAAGAAGCCAAAACCTTGCTGGTCACAGGGAAATCGCAAAGTCCCTGTTTGACCCAAGTTTAGTGCTTCCAATGGACAGAGGACAAAGAGGCAGTCCCCAGGCTGGCATAGTCAGAGACGGCTCCTGAAGGAAGAGACGAAGTGAAAGTGTTCCATTTGGTGAGGGTTTTTTTCTTTTTTCTACTTTCAGAAGATCTGTGTGAAAAAACTTTTTTCTTAAAAAAAATAATAACAACTAGTCCTCAAAGTAAGAATAAAGCGGCAAATTTGACACTTATTGAACTGCTATTATAAGATTTCCTGCTCTAGTTAGTAACGATGTTTTGTGGATTGAAGTAATTGCAACATTTCCTGTCTCCCTGCTTGTAGTCTATGGACTGATCTTTTTTTTCCTATTTTTTTCCTTTTTAATACCCTCATTTTTTTTGTTGTTGGCTAAATTAAACTTCTTCTCTTACTTCAACAAATTTTTCCCTCTATTGGTTAAAACTATAGGAAAGATATTTAAGGGAAAGCAAAAAATAACAACTGACTATTGAATCTGCCACCTGGAAGCCAAAGTCTGAACTTTGTTTCTGTTTTGGATACAATGTATCCTTTGTTCTGCTTCACTTGGTTTCACTGACCTTGCAATGGAAGGGTTTGGAATTTGTTTATAAAACTTGATAAGACTTAAAGAACGAAACCTGTTTTGTTAGTGCTTCTGGTAAATATTTTGGCAAGAGAAGGAAAAGACAAGCAAGAATTAAAACCCTCCTGTTTTAAAAACTTTGAAAGAACTGGTGTTTAAGATTTAAAATAAATACAGACACATTTCCTAAAATTTTGACAGGCTAGAGTGGCAGATTCCTTTTCCTATTTTTTTTCCTTTATATTTCTTTACATTTGAAAAATGGATCAATATTCAGAGGAAGAAAATCTAATAATCCAAAACATCCATCTGCCAGCCAGTGCCGGCTGGCCACTACGCGGAGGAGAGCCTTTTCAGTAGCAGCTCCAACCCTTTGGAACGATCTCCCCGTGGAGATTCGTACCCTCACCACCCTTCAGACCTTCCGCACAGCCCTCAAGAACTGGCTATCCCGTCAGGCCTGGGGGTAAAGATTTGATTCGCCCCCACCCGAATGCTGAATGAATGTTGTTTATTTTTTAATTACGTGTTATGTTATATGTTACTGTATGTATCCCTCTCCCATATAAGTTGTTAGCTGCCCTGAGTCCCCTCAGGGAAAAGGGCGGCCTATAAATAAACTTATTCCTATTCCTATTCCTATTCCTATCCTGGCTGGACTTCAAAATATTGCAGAAGGACTTAAGAGTTTTGACAAGAAATGGGACAGTTTATGGGGTGCTACAGTTAAAGAGGAGGGGATTGGAGCCCCAGAGACCAAAGAAGAGAATGGAAACACAGAAAATAAAAATAAGATGTCAGATGAATCCATCAATGGACCAAATACAAGCGAAAGTGAAAAGAAGGGAAGTTGGAAAAGTGTTTTTGACAACTTGGAGCCTTTCTTTCAACTTCAAGATGCAGGAGGGAAAAAAAGAGTGAAAAAGATGGAATTAAGAAGACAAATATATCCAGAAATATGTTTGATAACCAAAGTTAAGCCTACGTTAATAACAATTAAAGAGCAACAAAACTACATGAGAGATCCCTTCAGCTATAGAGTGCAGAGACAAATGTTAAACTCTGAAAAGATTCTAATAAGAGAAATGATACAACTGCTGGTGAGAGAGAAAGGATTATTTTGCTACTGGAAAGACACTGGCTGATAATGCCAATTGATGATAAAAATTAGCTAATTTTTGATGGTTAATAAGTAGGGATTTTAGTATTTTGTAGACCCTTTAGATTATCATTGAATGTTTATTCACTAACATTAGATAGATAGATAGATAGATAGATAGATAGATAGATAGATAGATAGATAGATAGATAGATAGATATAGATATAGATATAGATATAGATATAGATATAGATATAGATATAGATATAGATATAGATATAGATATAGATATAGATATAGATATAGATATAGATATAGATATAGATATAGATATAGATATAGATATAGATATAGATATAGATATAGATATAGATATAGATAAACAATGAAAGGATAACCTTAATAACCTTAATTAGGATAAATAACCAGGCCGCAAATTGCAACTGAGATTTGGTGAAATGATAAAGCCTATAGATTTGTGTTTTGGACCTTGTTATGAAGCTATAAATAATTTGGATTAGAATAAGAGGTGATGTGACGTAAATAGCAAACAATTGTTTTCTCTTTTTTTCTTCACTGTCTTTTTCTAATTACAATAATAAAAGGGAATGTTAATGTATACCTTGGAGTTTATCAACTAGAAATTTTAATTTGAATTAGAAATGGCAAACGTTTTTTTCTGTCTTTTAACTATAAAAACAAAAGGGAAGGTTAACATATACTTTGGTGATTATCAACTAGAAATATCAACATTTTTCTTTTTCTCTTTAGATAGTCTTAGATTTTAAATGGTCATTTTGTTACACATATTAATAGATTGTTGTTAGACATTGTTGCTTTTTGTGTCTGTGGAGAGAAGAGGAGAGAAAAATGTAAATAACCCCTAGTTAACTAGAATAATAATAAAAGATATGTTAGAGAGAGGAAATGTTAGATGTCCTACTAATTGACTTTTTTTTTCTTAGAATATGTTATAAAGATATAAGACATGGCAGATTGACTGAAACTGGGGGAAGGGGAAAAATGCCAGCAGGTGGCTGTGTTTTTGAAATCTTAACTAAATGAAAATGGTGGTATGGTAATAGTAAAATATATAAATTTTTAACATATACAATTTAAACTGAATGAAATATATGTGATTGTGGACAGAATGCACGAAATGTACTTGTGACCAATGGATATGTTTTCTACAAGATGTAATGAAAGATGATGCTTTTCTTTTTGTGTTTTTTCTGTAATAAAACTAATTAAAAAAATTATTAAAAAAAAAACAATTAACGGAGTAACCCTTTCCTCACCAAAGACTCTGATGGGAAAGATTTGAAAGGAGGCTAAATGTGCCTTCATCTTAAATAGCATCTGTGGTATGGTGGGCTGTTTGAAAGACAGGAGAATCCACTTCCAATTTGGGGCCTCAGGGAGCCACTCCACAGCACGGAGATCAATCAGACCACTGTGACAGTGAAGAAACTGGCTTAGGGAGTTTAGTATTGCACTTCTGGTGTTCCAACGTTCATAATTAAGTCCGTTCATATGAATTCCAAAAGCAATTCATTGGGTTTGTAGTGAGCGATGTGATTGTTGAAATTAGGGAATTGTTTTCCTGACTTCTCATGAGGCTTCTTTATTAATACCTTTCCCTCTTATTGCCTTGTCTGGGGAGGGACTGTTTTTCTGAGTGGACTGCCACTTTTTATCTGACTCTTTAACTGTTTCTCTGGCTCTTGGCTCTTTTTCCTCTTCCCTATCCTGTATATGGGAGTTAACCAAGTCTTCTGTAAGAACTTTAGTGGGGGTGCCTGGGGCCCGATATTGTACTTGAAGAAAAACAGCTAAGTCTTTTTTCAATGTCTCTAAAATGTTGGATGGCAATTAATTGTTCAAATATTGAAACCACCATTTGCGCTGTGAGAAGGCATTGATTTGCTATAAACTCAATAAAATTTTCCCAAGGTAAACTCTTTGTACTTGAATTATCTGGTTGTTCTTTGCCTTTTTATCCTTTAACTCAGACGCCATATAGGAAGTAATTGGACTAGTTCTTGGTGAGAAGAGCTGGCTTTCAGTTTGTCACCCCCCCACCCCACCAGGTTGGAAAAGTCTAGGAACTGCTGTTTTGCCACATCTTTTTGCAGGTCCCGTTCTAATCTCTCCAGATTGTTGGGAATGGGTAATTTTACTTACAGATCTCTTGCCAACAAAGTGTTCTTCAATTCTTGGTTGCTTTGTTGTTTTCACTGGAGGGACAGATCCCGGGCTGGTGCCATGGTGTTTCTTTCTTTTTCCCATGCCTTTTTAATCCTTGGCAAAAACTATGGTCTACACTGTTATCTCCACCAAAAAATGTTAATTAAATAAAAAAGGATCCAATGAGAGTATTAAAAAATGATGTAATAAAATAAAACCAGGAGGCACTAACTGCAAACACACTCCAGCTGCACCGGCTGCATTCTGTCCCCATTCCAAAACACAATGAGAACGTTTCATATACTCATAGATTATTTGGTGTTCTGTGGAGACAATGAGTATTCAATCTGAAATAGGTACGTTTCTGTTACATTGCTTAATGTTTTGATTTTAAAATCCACAATTGGGTAGTATTTTTAATTGGACCAAGGATCATGCCACAAAAAAAGGATGCTATTTTTCTAATTTTTGCAGAATTCTTACTTATGAAGGTTTAAATAAATAAATCAATAAATTGAGAAAGAAAGCAAAATAAAGCAAGGGAAAATTTGGCTAAACCTTTCACCCAAATAGTTTGGCGGCATGTAATAAAAGTATTATTAATCGATAGGTATTAGATTTGCTTTCACTGACTCACATAAATATGATTGCTTTTTATGTTTTTATCGATGCATAAACAAGTTATCTTTCTCATCTGTTCAAGAAATTCAATACAATCTAAATTATCCCATTTAATCTGATAAAACGTTCACTGAGATGCTGAGATCCCTTTGTACTTTCAATGCATCACTTCAATAATACATTCAGTAATTTTGTGAGATGTGCAATAATATTTTCTTCATTCTTAAAATATATTGATGTGCATGTCCAATTATGGGTGAGATGCTGTTTAACCAGGACATTTTCCATCCATTTTCACAGTCAGAACTTTAATTCACATTTCCTTCTTTCCCATGTAATTTTACATGGTTTCTACTTTAATCATGTCTTTAAGTTGGAAAAGGCCAATGCTAATGTTGCCAAAAATTCTAAACCAAAGTAATGATCTTTTAGGTTTAGGTTTTAGGTTTAGGTTTTAGGTTTTATTGACATTTGTAGGCCGCCCTTTTCCCTGAGGGGACTCAGGGCGGCTCACAGAAAACCAAGGGAGGGGGAATACAACATTAAGACGACAACATATAATAAAATCAACACCATGCATTCAATATTCGGGGGGGGTAACGGTCCTTATCCCCAGGCCTGACGGGCGAGCCAGTTCTTCAAGGCTGTGCGGAAGGCTTGGACGGTGGATTTTAATTACACAGAGACCTCATGACCATCTACTACAAATCTAATATGCATCTGTCATTAAGTGCCATACTTTATTATTTCTACAAAGAGCTTCAGAGGTGGGAAAACAATTTTCATTTAACATTGAAAATAGAATAAAGCTATAATCCCTAATAGTTATCTGGAATAATCCCCACTGACCTCAGTAAGATTTACTTGCATGGGATTACATTGTAAAATACTTTGCTTCATTTAGAAACAAGGAAACAAACCTCAAAAGCTGTCAGAAGAAAAAATAATTTCCTTTAGACATGAATTCTATTTTTATAACATTTTTATCCCTGCAGAATATTTGCATTTTCAAACAAGTTTAAAAGAACTTTTATTCAGTTATTAAAGCTTGGAAAAATTGAAACAATTTTATATTTCAAGTGTTAGCCAAGAAGTCCTACGAAAAAAGAACTTTACAGGGCTCTTTCAGAAATTCTTCTTATTTAGAAAATATCTATTGCTTCAAATAAACTGCACACATTTTTGTAAACTCTAAACAAGTTAAACAAAATCTCCTAAATTTACACTGAATGGTAATATATTTTTTAAGCAACACTAATCACATTGTTGAGGCTGATTCTCCTCTGTGGCCTTCTTGTTATCAGTATTGTTACATTTATTAATTTGTAGTATAAGTAGCCCTTGACTTACAACCACAATTAGGATACACGAAGAAATGCTACATTTAGCTCATGAAATAGAAAGAATCCCACATACTGGGGCAAGGGAGACTACCAGATGGTTAGTCCATCTGGTATTTACAACTAGGCTTTCCTTGAAGGAGATGCCAAATAGTTCATAGCCAGTATATGGACCTTTCATGAGGTGAGCTCCACCACACCCTTGCAAGGATTGCTGTTTACTCTG